>NC_052112.1:8717839-8781282 GCF_012273895.1 Zerene cesonia | reverse complement strand
GACAGATTCGAAATTCAAATGTAATATTTTTTTATAATTAAGTGTAACAGTATTTATGGCCAGACTAAGTATAGTTAATTTTTCCTAATATATCCATATAATTTAAATAAAGTTTGAGAGGCTATGAGCACATTCGTCTGCAGCAGATGCTACCTACGATGTCGTCGACTATATTTCATTTTTATTCACCTTCATTTCTTTAGCCTAAAACAGTGTCCTTGGTCCTTTTATTATTTATGATCGACAGATTTTGATAATTAATAACTCAATTGTAATAATTGATACAATTTAAGCATATTTATCTTTTTATTATATTTATTAAAACTGTTTGAAATTTAATAAAAACGAATAGAGTTGTTTAAAATATTTACTTAAAAACTATTTGTTTTACTTTTCTCCATAATAGCAGTATCATATTATCTATGGTAAAAGTAAGTTTAAAGTTCAAGATATACAATAAAAGAAGGTTTCAGGTTGAGGTGTCCACAATGCGTAAGAATGAACATGACAAATAATTATATTAAATAAGTGGAGCATTACGTTCTTATCTTCTACTAAATATATTGCTAATCTACGATGATAAAACACTAAAATAAAATCACAATTATCTCTAGTAATTCCAAAAACTTCACCAAAAAAAGAATCTATCAATTTACGTCGAAACTTTTGCCCTGCCAAACGCCTAACAAATGGTTCCTTTACTTAGCAAAGCTTTATTGTGTGAATCCTTATACTTGATAGGTCCAAGTCAATAGACAGGGGAAGATTGAGGTCCGGTGGTTACAATAAATCAGTGTCTGGGCTACAGTATGATAAAGTCGTGACTGGGCCCCGTTGTGGCGTGTTTTAGACGGATATAAGCTGTTTTATATGGTAATTTCTTGGTACGCTCATTTGATGTTTGGGCTATTGTTGCAGAATATTTAAAGCGCGAAATCTTGGAAGGAGTTTGTGTATTTAAATTGTAGTTATATTTTTTTGTGTCTGTTTCGCTTTTTCATTTCTTATTACTCGGTGAGAAGTTAAGAGATAGCTCTTCGTTGTAACGTTCGTTAGTATTGACAATTTTTTTTATATTTTTTGGTCAGCAGAATATTATCATCATTCGAAATAATAATTGATATAAATACTTTCACAGTTACCGAAGGCAGACGATGGGCACTATAACTTGTGTTTGCATTTAACGAGTGATAATTAATATGAGTTTAATTAAACTCAAGTTTATTTTGGACTGTCGCTTTTCTTTTTTTACATATTTCAACGAGCGCTATTTTCTCTATTATATTACAAAGTGTATTTTATTTGAATATTATTAGCTTCTATCGCATTTAGCTGGTGATTATCGTTCAAATTAAAATATGAAAATTCCGTAGCTTTATCCATTGCAGACAGTTCCAATGAAAATTAGTTTATAGCTCGACATTCAATCCATTTTTATAATAACTTTTTTTTACGTATTAATTAATTTTTGATTGGAAATAATAGTAATGTCACGTCTATTATAATATTTGAATATTAAAGATACAAAATACAAATTAATAACATATCCTGGTTGGGGCTGAAACATTTCAAAGGCCTTTTAAATATCTTACCAAAAACTATGACGTCACAGGATAAGAAATCTGACTTCTATGACGATGACAATGCTAAAGCTACACGTTTTTAATCTTGCAGATTCTATTATAAATATTGTGCTTAACAATTTCTATATATCAACCAAAAATATGACGTCACAGTAAGAAAACAAAAGAATAGGTTGTGCAATTATACTGTTTATGGCGTTGACAATATGTCGCAGAATAGCATGCACATATCATAGCAGTCCGATTCGACAGACTGACATTGAATGCTGTTACGATGCCAGCCAAAACGTTTGCGATTCGTTCCTGTCAGCTATCACTGTATACACTGGAGTGTGCTTCGCGTATATTGACGTGAGGACGAAGCTTGATTTGAAAAACTAAATAAAATCTTAAAGGGTTTTATCCACATAAAAATGGAAAAAAACGTTGTTGTTGTAAAAAATCATAAAAACGGGTGTATAATGCAAGTTACTGAAGCCATTTAGCATATTCTTTCACCAATACTCTGAGTGATATTTTTTATGCTAGAGATATTAATAGAGTTTGTGGTTCGCCTGGTGGTAAGCGATCATTTGCAGATAGGGTCTCTGCAAATGCGTTGCCCACTCTTAAGACATAAGGGATATGGAAAATATTGACGATTGAAACAAAATAATGAACCGCGAAAGAATAGGAAAAGGATTCAGGCCTCCGGTTATAGCTTCGGATATAGCTTAAATACTATATTATAGTTTTTGTTCATTTAAAGCATGTATATTTTGCTTTTATTTATCAATTCTTTATTTTTAATTTAATTTTTGACATTATTTTCACAGTTGTCACTTAGAAAATAACCATAAAAATAGACAGATAGTTACATAAAAAGCATGATATTGATTTTGTAAAAAATTGTGTAATATGGAAAGGCAATGTCCGACACTTTATTACTTGAATAAAAATGACTACTTACTGTTGTAAAGGTTTGATAGACGTCTATTGATAGTAGCTAAAACTTTTAACTATTAAACCAGATGTTCTGGTAACGTGATCGGAAATAAATGTCCTCTACCCAAACCCTTTTATATAAAGTAGGCGCCGTGCTCTGAATCGGTAATGGTCTAATAATAGTCTCATGACGGATGCTATGAATTCTCCGATGCGAAAACCAGCAAAGAAGATCTGTTTTCACGTGTCCGATGTTCTGAGGTACGTGCCAAGAATAACTGGCCCTCTTTCACCAATAACGATGATAAATATAATAATTTATTGATCACACGAGTGCGTACGGGGTGTGAAGATTTCAATTCAATTTTATTTTGTTTTCTTTGAAAAACTAGTTATAAAATTTAATGGTTTTATACATTATTCAATTCTTTAATAAAGGTTTAATAAAGTAGCAAGCTAGGTGTAAAAAAGAGACAAATAGACAGAGATTCTTTCGCATTTATAATATAAGTCCATTCTATACATGTTGTATAGTTTTGTTATTCACCAATTCAATAGAGTCTACATATATATATAGACTGCATATAGATTGAAAGTATAAATAGTTTGAAAACAAAAGCAGCTTAGCGCTTATAGTGTCGCTTCTAGGCTAAATATTAATATGCGATATAATTAAAATGCGATCCGCAACCATCTAACTGTATGATAGTACAGTATTTTTCTACTGCAGAAGCTCCTTCAACAACCAAATTCATTAGTTACTTTTGTTCACCAAAAATCACTGCAGTATATTGTTAATCCAAACAACAGAAGCCTTGTTTGCACACAGAACTCCGCAGGGTTTTAAAATCCAGGTATTCCTAGGTTATCCCTAGGTTGTTCACAGTTACATATTGACAGCCGACAATCCATGTACAGTGCCAGGGGATTACTCGTATTTCATGTTTTTGTTTATTTCTTAAGGAATTAAATACAATAGTTTTCAATGTCTTTGTTAACTAGCTGTATCATTCATGGCCAAGCTACTTTATTTTGCGGTGTTTTTCATAAATTTCAGGCTGGAATATAAATAAAACGGCTTGGCCATGTAAACGTTTATTTATTTTTCAATATTATGGAACATAAAATAAAGTTTATTTGTTTTACTGTTAAATTCAATGTCTACTTACAAAAGATGCGGGATCACGGGTGGCGGATAGGTCAGGCGTTGTCACGCTACCGTGAATGACGCGGGTTCAAATCTAGCCTCGTGATCAATTTTTTCTATTCTTTTTTATTCCTCATTCACACACAAGCAAACATGCAAAAGGCGAGATTCATTAAATTATTATCAGAGCAAATGAATGGCAATCAATGGTCAATTTAGCAATGAACTCAAAACGGAATTTTATTTCCGAATCTTGATATTTAATTTATTCGGAACCCTTTCGAATAAATTGCCACTGTATTTACTAAATGGGTTTAAGAAAATTAAATTTCCTTAAAACGAAATGCGCCGTGAAAATTTATGAATTCGTCCGATTGTGGAGGTGTTGAATATTGGTGAACGTAAAATATATTCGGATTATAATTTATACTTATATTATAAAGCCGAAGAGTTTGTTTGTTTGTATTTTTCAACGAATTACTCCAGAAATTACTGGTCCGATTTGAAAAATTCTTTCGGTGTTAGGTAGCCCATTTATTGAGGAAGGCTATATATGTACCACGGGAATAGAGGAACATGAAATCGGACTGTTCTTTGTTTTACAATCAGAAAAGAAGAGAAATGAAATATATTATTTTCATATATAATTTACTACTTATTATTATGAATGCAAAATAACCCATAACAACACAAGTCGGCAAGATCCACAAATTAATAACAATATGATTTGCTAGTTAAATAACACAAGATATCAAAATTTTTCAAAAATTAGATAAACATGATATTCAGGTTTTCATAAGGAATTTACGTTAATATTTACATCAATCCAGAATAAAAACATTTAATAACAGATTTAATGGAAATCATGGAAGACGTGACAACTTATAAATAAATACAAACTTTCCCGAAGTATCGGATCGAGGCTTGTAACATGCATACATATGAATGCTTTCAGCTTTATTTAAATATCGAATGAATAAATAATACCACTGGCGACGTTCTAAATTTAAATAACACCAACGACACAAAATTTCTGGATTTCTCGTATAATACAAACGTAATAACAATAAGGAATAGGTATATTATAAAGCTCCTTTCTTATAAAAATTGTAATTAAACTTTAATCAGTGTGTAAAAGACACAAAAGAGTTGATTGTTGAACGTCAGTAAAAAAGACACTTTCATTAGTAATTTTGTAAAGAAATGTACCCACTTAAAACAATTATTATGGCTCAGTACCTTATTGCTCCGGCATCGTCTATTTCCTTCAGTCTTCTTTGATTGTTATGAAAATTATTAACAGTTATCCTTATCCAAGTAGACACAGATTCAACAAAGCATAAATAAATAAAATCTGATTTGCTATTCTTGAGTTATAAGTTGTTAACTAGCATGACGTTCTTTCGTATATAATACCTAGCTGTACGCCCCAGCTCGACCGTGGTACATATATAGCCTTTATTATTCAGTGACTTAGCAGCTTTATAATGGTGAAATAATTTTTGAAATCGGTTTTTGCGTGAAAGCGTACATTTTCTCTTTATAATATTGGTGTAGATGTAGATATGACTTCACTCTGTATTTATTTATTTATTTATTTATTACTCTTTAACAAATAATTGTACAGTAAACTTAAAAATATATATATTAGTAACATGTACAAAAGAAAGAGTACAATTTGTTGGGCGGCGTTATCACTCAGAAGTGATCTCTTCCAGGCAACCTGGGCAAAAGGTAACAAGCATTAATAGAGTACTGGCGGGTCGAGAAACAAAATAGAAAAACAACGTACAACATATACATAATATAATATATACATATACACATACACAAATATATAACACAAATACGTACAACATTCTATATATATATATATATATATAAATCAAATTAAATATTAATTTCAAATATATAAAGGAGACTTAGGATTTGAATATAGTAAAATAAATACCAACTAAATACATACACATAGACAAATTATTGAGCCAAACTAGGAAGGGAAAGAAAGTGTTGACGTACTAGATTCTTGAACTGCGAGGCACTCTGAGCTTGTCGGACTGTTAGTGGCAGGGAATTCCATAAATTTACAGTAATTGCTGCAAAGGACCGGGCATAGAAATTAGTACGTCGGTTCGGAACTCGCAGGATAAGCCTATTTTCAGAGCGAAGAGAATAGTTTATATTGTAGTATTAATAGTATTCATTTACATTGCCTACGAAGACAGTCTTACTAAATAGGTCACCCTATAAGTCGGGGTGTGTTAAAAGCTCGATTACCCAATTTTAATATTGCTTTAACTAAATGAGTTATTTGCATAAACGTGACGTCACATGCCGCGGGCAAAAATTCTTTATGGTCTGTTTATTTGCTATTTGAAGGGAAATATATGATATGAAACGTGGAATGTAACTAATATTGTGTGGATAAGTAAAACGTGACTTTTTAATCACGGTACCAAGGATTTTTCAAATACATATAAAGTATACGACTGAAAATTTTTGTGTTTTTGACTGTTTTAGGACAACAAATATTTTCCAATAATAACACAATATTTTCCCAATTACGGACTAGATAGCGTACCTACAACCAAATATATATACGCATTTAAATCAACTATTTTTTATGAACTGATTAACTTTATGCACACTAAGTAGAATAAATCTCTATATAAATATAAATAGCTCGCGTAGTCTGTCATTTGATGAAGCAAGCTCAATAAATTGCATCCCGGAATAAGTCTTCCTGAAAGCTTGTGAAATGAGTTTCCATCCTTCTTGACCTTTTGCTAATCCATTTTTATTGTTGTTTGTATTGTATGATCCTTACTTATAAACAGTTGTTGTTTTAGACGCGTATTATGAACCTGTTTATATATTTTATTTAGCGACGCTTCCAAAAACGAGAGTTCCCGAATTGATCTCTTTTTGGGCTTGTTACTCGAGAACTCCGTCCGAATTCAATCCACTGTCGAGCTTTTTGTGGTTGACAGTAAATTGTTGTCATCTGGTTTCACTTTCGAATTTTGCGTAGACCCTCCCCTAGGGACATCGGTGATCCTTTTTGTAGAAAAAATTATGTTTAAATATTTATACCACACCATTTAAAAGATAAAATACAAAACACAGAATAAACGTAAAGTGCAAAAGGCGACTTTACCTCTTATCAGCTATCCCTTTCATGCTACTTGGGGTTTAGGATAAAGAAAATTGAAAAGAAAGTAACGCGGGTGGCTAAACATATAAACATCTCAACATAAATAATTATTTGTAACTAAAACTAAGCCACATTCAAATTGTCACAACAAGACCAATTTAAATCATATGACAGGCATAAGCTTTTAAATAAAATAAGAATCATAAAAGCGATTCACCCAGTAAAAAGTTATGAGAAACACAAATAGTACAGTCGTATTGACAACCTTTTTGAATAAAAAAAAAGTGGCATTTTTTTAAATAGTTGTTATTTCTACAGCGCGTTTTCTAGAAGCATCTAAAAGTTACAAGAAAATAAATCGATTGATTATTAAGGTCTTTATTTAAGTACATTTATGATATATTTCTAAAATAATACTTGTGTTAAATATATGATAATAAAAGGAGTTATTGCAAAAATTCTCCATTCATTTCATCTTGAATTTACGAACATTCAGCCATCATTAACATAGCTGATGAATGCAACACAAAGTCAATATTTACATTATTAGGTAGTGTCGAGATGAACTTGTGGCTGCAGCATCCATTGTAAATGTATTTATAATCTCGAAAATTTAATTTTGTAGTGGAAGTATTCGTTACTCTTGCAATTAAAATGAATAATATCCATTAGATAAACAATAAGTCATTTTTCAGAACGAAATTTATATACGTCGCATATTTTTAAATGAATTAAAAATACGATTTGACATTATATCACCAATAGTTTGACCTCTCAATTGGATTGCGGCAGAATGCTCTTAGTAATCCTCAAAGGACACTTATATACAGGCTAGCTGGTGCCCACAGTTTTGCCCATATTGTCGAAATAAATTTTCATGGTACAAACTTTCACCCTAATTTATTCCCTTGGGAGTAATAATATATCAAAATTCTTTATTAGCGGATGCTTACAATATATTGGCCATCTGCGTGCCAAATTTCAGCCCGAAAGGTCCAGTAGTTTTAGCTGTGTTAGTCATCTTTGCGTTTTATACATGTAGAAATATTTTGAACAAAACCTACTAACCTATTTCTATAAAATACAGTAAGCCAGAAGAAAATCACTTCTTTCAAATTCCTTCTTCAGGGATGAAAAGCCCTGAACAAACTAAGTCATTACGGCGACTTTATCTCGGAGGAGCAAGAATTATGGGAAGGATGCGTGCTCTGCCAAGGCGGCTTCGGCTACGGATTTAGATATTAAATGACCTTTAAAAGACAAGCCATTGTTTTATGTAGCTTGCTTTATTTTCTTATTTATTACCTGTACATGGATTATAATTTCAGTTGATTCTATGTCCAAAGCTAAATGTAATTAGAAATAACTCTCTCCATTTTTTGTATTGATTTTGTTAGGCATCGGTTGTTTTATTAAATGTACGAGAAAATAAAATAAACAACTTATATTATAAGTTTACTTATTATGACTAAAGCTTTAAGTCTGGTCGGACAAGACATAAAAGAGTGGTAAAATTACATAATGCCTGAGAGATAGTTAAAAATAAATTGTTAAAAGTACCCATGTATGTGTGCTACTAAAGCTATGTTTTTTTATCAAAACCCAATTTTTTGTTATTTCAAACGTTATATGAAATGGATAATCAATTACATTATCAGAGATTACAGTAATAAGGGGAAATAGACAATCTTTGAGTGTACAACCCATTATATAGTATTTGCTAACCACCGAGATTAAACTTTTAACCCACTAGGACAAAAGCGTATCTCTGCCAAAAAAGAACCATATGGGGTTTCGTAATCGGAACCCTTGTCGAGATGGTTCTTATCTATGCTTACTAGAAATGAAGTGGTCGTCTGTATGATGTTCAGCTTCCATTGGATCATATTGTAGATAAGAAATTCTTGTTTCGTATGCTTAGCTTTAGTTTCATAAAGAATATTCACAGTTTTCCGAAAAAGTCATTTCATCTCCTATTCTAGGTTAAATTCAAACGACAGATGTCCGACAGGGACAACTTAATTAAAATTGAGGAAATTCCTATTTTTTCTGAATATTTCTGTACCAGACTTTCTAGGATTTCAATTAACGGATTTTTTTTCTATTTTTGTTCTGTTCAGACAGTAGTAAAAGTATATTTTATAATATAATATAAGCGTCTCATCAGACGCGCTGCCCGCTTGTCAATGGTAAGGGGTTAGGAGAGGATTGACTAAGGAATGAACTGGCAAGGGTGAAAAGGAAGGCTTTCGGGAACCCTTTGAAATTCTATGACAGTACAACTTAATATATCGTTCCTAGCACGATACTATATTATTCTAGACTATCTAAGGTACACGGAGGTCGTAAGCCGACAGACAAACAAGGCCGGGCGTGCCACGGAATAGCTCCCGCGGATTTCACATAAACTTTGCTGAGATAACGGTGCATTCGAATACTTTTTACAAGGATCAAAGTTTGATGGCTTTTAAATTCACATTTTATACGAGCAGATGATTGAACAGAAAATTTATAACACACATAATTTGGTCGTGGGTATAAAAATACACCTCAATAATAATGCTTCTAATAAATGTCAACAAAATATAGTGTAAATAATTAATCGAAATATCACAGAAACTTTGTCAATGTTTCCATTTGAACTGTAAACATTAATTCGGGTCCGTTTGAATAGCTTTGTCAACTGGATGTTATGAATTCGCGGAAGCTATCTCATAACCATTGTAATTTATAACCGAATCTATGAAATTGGTTTATTCGTATAGATTGAACCTATGGGTGAGTATGTTAAACTTGGTTGGATATGTAGTATCTATAATACAAGATGGTACATGGTGTAGTGGTTAACGCGTGAGCGTAGAACCGAGGGGTCCTGGGTTCAATTCCCGGTGGGGACGCACGAAAAAAATGTCTCGGTCTGGCAGGACACAGAAGGTTGATCACCTACCTGTCCGTAAAGAAAATCGATCAGTGAAACAGATGTACATCATCTGCCCCATACCCCACTAGGGGACACGGGACTTCATTTTTTACGATATAAACTGTGATATGAGCCATGTGCAATACACGTGCTCTTTTGCCATCCTTTCTTTATGAAATGGTGAACTAATTAGCTTCTTATACAAATTATCGATTATACAAACAGTTTTACATATTACACACTGAGTTAGAGGTAGGTGAAACTCGACATATGATAAATATTACTAAGTATATGTAAACAACATGATATTAAAATATATTGTTAATCTTACATATTTCCAGTTTGTTAAAATCCATGAGTGTAGATGTAATATACAGTTAAAAAAACATTCATATACATATATAGAGATCACTTCTAAGTGATAAGGCTGCATAAAAAATAGTACTCTTTAGTACTCTAAGACCATATTATTATTATGTTTTCTCCTTTGTATAATGTCGTTGAAGAGTAAAATAAATATATAAATGAAGAATAAACATTTTTTTGCGTAGTAAAATCCATCATTATCTCGTAATTTAAAAAAATTACAAAACTAAACATAACACGTCGACACACCGGACTATTCAATCCCGAAGTCCCACGTACAGAACTTTTAAATCAGAAAATCTAACAGAAAACTTAAAACAAACTCGAGCATAAAATTAATTCAAAGATATGCAGGATCTTACTTCGGGTCATATATAATGTAAAGATTTTAGTCCTTTTGACTAACTTTACAAGTCAAAACAACTTTGTAAGCAAAGAACACGTGTAACCCACACGTGCCTTTAAAAACGGCTTCTCCTTCTGTACATCTACATAGTAAAGATTCAGTATGTATACACTTTGTAACATAGTCGGTAAAATATACATTACAACATATATCTGCCGACGACATCGCTTACGACAACCAGTGAATTTCATAATCTGTTTTACGATGAAATATATTTTAAATGAATGTTCATTAAGTTTGCACAAAGGATAAGCGATTAACTGTAAATGACTTTTGCAATGGCAATATCCAATTGACAACCATGGAGAAAAGCGTCTATAGGTAACACGAAAGTTCCATTTTAATATCTTTATTTGTAATTTCATCATTAAAACATGTACATGCAGAATTGGTTGTATATTGAGATATTAAAACAGTTTCTAGTAATTTAGCGAGCTGCACAGAATATTGTGTTTTTAAATTTATTTATTGGAGTTAATTTATAGCGTAGGTATTAAATTAGTTATTAGTTGCATTTATTTATAAAGATATATTTTTTTTTATTAAGCTTACTGATCATGTGCGGATTTCGTTTGTTTTATTGACAACAAATTTATTTCTAATCTTGACATCAACCAAAATTGGATCTTGCAAACTTTACTGTACCTACCGTTGATCCTAAAATCTCTATTTCATTTCTAATTTCAGATCATACAGCTAAGTGGACAGATGACTTAAATCTTTAATATTAGACAGTATAAAAGTGGCACTTTCCAGGCTTCCTGTGCTTATTCTATCTCTGGTGGTGTCCATTTCTCCCATAGGACTTATAAAAATTAAGTTCAGTCGTTTAGCCTCTTTAGTCTTAGACATACAGTCCAAGAGACACATCATTATGTGATACAAATTTTATATTTTGGACAGAACGTCTGTAAAATTGAAAAAACAAACGCCTATACAATGCAAATTTACAACATCGTTCGGACAAACTTTACGATTTTATTCATTTTACGAGCTATTAAGCCTCGTAATGAAATTCCTTAAGCAAATCGATACCCAAAAGTTGACGGGAAAGAATTTGCTTTCACTAAATAACGTCTGTATATCGTTAAAAGACTAAAAATCTTGAGATAATATTAACCCGTCAGATTGCAATATATCGAAAAGTTGTGTTCTTGCTAGCAACTTAACGCAATATTCCAAGTCGGCTCTATGGTTAAGGATTGAAGAAGAGACTTACCGACATACATACTTCTGCATTTTTGATATTAGTAAAGATTATAAACGAAAAAATTAGTGAATGTCAGGTAAAAACAATTGAATGGATTTTGATGAAAATTAGCAGTAATGTAGCTTTTGTATAAGAACAATAAATAAGCCATTAGATCAACCGGAGAGGAGCCGGGACGAGTGAACTAGTTCAGAATAGTCTGTGAGTACCGGTATGTAAGACATACGAACAATGAACACTCCAAAAAAGAACCTCATTTCAATTACATGAGAATGTTTAATAAACTGTTGAAAGCTTGGGGCCATTTTGATTTTTATTTTCATTTTTAATCAACACATACAAAACTATAAGTGCTATCATCTTTGACCTTTGTAAATGATAATATAATTAACCAAAAAGACAAACTCGTTTAATAATAGGTAAATTAAATCGAATTGTCCTGTTATCATTCCCATTGAAATTTATTTTGCGACCCGAAACCATAATTATTATAGTATATAATTATGATCCGTTTACGATACAGTGTCTGAAGATAATAAACCACAGTAAATAATACAATGATCAGTCCTTGAATTGAAAGCCACAACTTAAAGACACATTTCTTGCCATCGATACAAATGATACCAATAATCCAAAGACTAATTAATTAAATAAAAACGTAGACAGCTAAAACGTAACATCAATTTACTTTCCTCTAAACATTTAAATTAACCGGCGAAGTTTGTACCATAAATTAACATTTGTGATTGAGGTTTTTCAGTCTTTGGGGAGATTTCGAGCCTCCAGTCACTGATTCCCATGACCTGGCTATCAAAACTTTGAAGGTTGTCTGCTTTTTGGTCTCAGTAGAAATGATAATTCCAATATTTACATTCTGAAATAATTGGAATAAATCTTAGATGTAATAATTGAAACAATATTTAGCTGATTTCATTGCACAACGGCTTAGAAACGTTAATAATAAAAGGTAATAACTGCTAGATTTAGAAATTAAGGACTTTTAAGCGGATTTTAAACGCGATTTATTCATTTCATTATTAACCCAGTCTCCCCGTAACCACGCTCGCTGTAAAGTCTTCGAAACGTCGGTTTAATAATATAATGAATAAATCGCGTTTAAAATCCGTTTAAAAGTCTTTAATTTCTAAATGTATGATACTCGCGTAAAAATAAACACAAGAAAAAAACTATTAGATTATCAATGATGCCTCGCAAGAAAGTCGGTTAGGTGAAAAAAAAAAAATATATATTACAAGTAAACTCAACGGTCTCATATATTGTTTGCACAATTTAAGTTTAAATTCATTAAGAAAACGAATGTTTAATTCAAATTTTGATTAGCAAAATCATGTACGTCAGTTTTTTTTTTGTCGATATATACTTTCAATATTTTGTAATGATTAGATAATATCAGTGTAGATAGCATATTTACAATTGATGGTAATATTGCTGATCTTTGTTAAATTTATTTTATTCGAATTTTTTCAATTATATTCTACTAGTTGCGCCCCGCGGTTTCACCCGCGTAAGTAAGCATAGTTTTTATCCCGTAACTCGTATGTTACTCCAGTTGTACAGCTATCTACAAAGTAGTAAGTAGCATTATTGTATTTTTTTGTTATATAAGTATATTCCACTATTATTCAATTAAGCAGAACAAAGTTTTACGAAGAATGTCGTGACCTTAAATGCCTTTCTTAATGCCATTCTTTCTTAAAAGGTTTCTTAAGATTTCTAGCAATATCGCACTGTAGCATATGTTTTAATAAGACTTAGCATCTTTTAATCAGGACAGTTAGACTAATGTTTTTTGGCCGGATGCCCATATCCTATTCCTAACCCTTCCCACCCTATCCTTTTTTCCTCTCGTCAATCATTTCTTAATCCCTTTTCAATTCAAGTCGGTAATCCATTTGTAGAGGCGTAAGGCCTGCAATCGACCTTACGCTATACCAAATGTTTATGGGCGATGGTAGCGCTTACCATCAGGCGACCCACCAGCCAAACGATGACATAAAGTCCATGGCTTGTGATTCTTATTGAAGAATCTATAAATTACAAAAGGTCGATAGTAGAAGTCACTAGTATATGAATAGTGCAAGCAACTGTTCACGTCACACTTCGTTTGCGGGTTAATTTCCTCGATTCCCGTCATGCTGGTTTCCGACCCACACGTGTATGTATAGGAATCTAAACATGTATGAGTATCTGTTAGTTTAAACACACACAACAACGTAACGTTTAGTTTATGCTTTTTAAAATTTTTATACATTGTTGTGTATTTGTCTAAAGAAATGCGTCTTTACTTCATTACAAGAAATAAAAATAAAAGTCACGATTATTGAAAATTTTAAAACGAATTTTAATTTTTTAAGCATTTTTGTGACGAAGCGAAGTGGTCCTGTGTTTTTAATGTTTTATTCAACCTGCTTTGTTATATTTTCTTTTTCACAAAAACAATATATTCATGATCATTATTACTTAACAAAATCCTACTTATATTATAAATGCAAAGTTTGTGAGGATGTGTGTATGTTTGTTACTCTTTTACGAAAAAAACTACTAAGCCGATTGCAGTAAAATTTGGTACGTAGATAGCTATCCAGCTACTGGAATAACATATCAAGTTTTTATCTCGATTTTCCTACGGGAAACGGACTCACGCGGAAGAAACTGCGGAGCGCAGCTAGTACTTTTACTTTACTACTTAATTTGTTTTACTACAATAATATGATAATTAAATGTACTTAATGGAAAATAATACGTTCTACATTCACAATGTAATTCTCATAAAATTTGTATTTCAACAATCAATATAATGCATTTATATCGACAACATTTATCCACTAATCTATATTACATGTAATTGCGAAAATATTACATATAATATATACGCAATTATTCCGTAAAATAACAACATAATGCCAAACCAAAATCCGATTTTAAAACGTCAGGATAAACCTTCGTTACCCACGTTATCATTTATAGAATTACTCCCGGGATGTTGTATCGAATCCAACGGAAATCTTGATAAAGTAAACACAAAGCCTGTCCCTAGATTTCAGTGTATTTAATGGATATAGATCAATACATTAATATTTATTTATTATCTAAATTTGAATTTTAAAAGTGTTAAGACAAAAACACGATAATCTTTCGTTTGTTTTGTCCTAGCTGTTTCATTTACGTGTTGTCTTTAACTGGAAGTATTTTGTATTGTTACAATTATTATATGTACTAACAATGAGCGTGCGAGTTTATTTATTTACATCGCTGTACGAATATCGAATACATAATTAATTCGTTAGATTAACAGTGTCCATTAATTACGGTTGATTCATTATCAACTGAGTGACATTGTAACAGGTGAATGTTAAACATAATATAAATATAGCCGCCTGCCCCGGCTGCGCCGGGTAATCGTCGTTATGTAGTTTTTTAACAGTTCCAATTCTGATCCAAAAAAAGACAAATCCTAAGAGCCATTGTCATAATCCGTTATGATATTATATGGTTTAGATACATCACTAAAACACTACTTTTTAAAACACAGTCATTTTCTCTGACCCTATGTCCCTATGTATGTCTTAATCTTTAAAACTACGCAACGGATTTTGTTGCGTTTTTTTTAACAGATAGAGTGATTCAAAAGGTTGGTTTATATGTATAATAACCGTTATTAAAGTACACTGAATTTAACGCATATAGGTAGATAACAGTAGGTACTACCAATTTATAAAGAATTAAGACAATTTAATATAAACAAAATCCCTGCACGTCAACTGAATATTATTTTGAACCATAAAACTACTACATTTCGCAATTTCGGAAAATTCCTAAATTTTAGTGATTGGTCTTTTATATTGTGAAAACTAATCTAAAAATATAAATGGATGGTTTTGATATCGAGTTTTTAATTTAATGTAAATAAAGTGCGATTTGTAAAACCATTCTAAGAGCGTTGAACGCTAATTTGCCTTGAAAATTTTATACACGCTTTTATATCGTGAATGCTCCGACCAGAGATAATAATTTGAGGCACACGTTTTATCGTAATTAATTTATCTAAGAATTTTAATTATGCTTATACCCACGGCTTAAAGCCCCTATTATATCTGTCTGTTTTAATTAGTAAATACGAGTTAAATACTAAGTAAAGATTTTAAAGCTGAAGACGTTGTTTGTTTGGTTGAATGCGCTAATCTCAGGAACGACTGGTCCGATTTGAAAAATTCTTCCACATTATTATTACATAGCTCATTTATTGAGAAGGGTTTTACGCTATATAACATTAGGTACTACGACCAATCGAGGTTAAGCTACTTTCGGAACGGCTAAGAATTGGATGGATGAGGAATTCTTTGAATCATATAATATCAGTTACAAAACAGAGAAAAACGGTAAAAACCATTGCAATTGCTATTTTAAAAACAAGTCAAAATATTCTACACGTAATTTTGTGTTTCGCTTTTACTATTAATAAATAATCAAGTTCCGTTTATTTTCATCTCCATTTCTTCACGGATGCCATCACTTAGAATATTAAATGGGGGTGAGGCCTCCTGCCGGATATAATAGGTTAAATTGCCGTTTCGCCTTGGAACAAAAATGCTTACATATATAAAATGCACCTCGGTGGTTACTGTAACATCTTAAAACAATACTAATTCCAGTGAGAGAAAGCATGGCGCTAGACGCCCTATATAATATTTTCGACTAAGGAGCTGGTGGTGGTTTCAACATGTATTAAATAAAATAGATTTTAATTCCCACTGTTGATTTAATAACCCATTTATCATTAAACGTTTTTGCATCACATTTTTATAAATTGAAAAATCTACTTTCGTTTTTTATAATTGATTGAACCCAGGGCTATTAAAATGTGACCGGGAACGATGATATAGTTCCAATTGTATAAAGCAAAAACGACATAACCTTGAAATATCCACAAACAAATAACCTATAGATATGCAAGCAAGCTATGTATGCATATATCGTTTCTGTTTGAGTGGGGAATACTCCAGAGTCGATTCTGGTTACAGTCGGTGGTTCACAGGAAACCATGCTCACACGCTTCGCCCTTCGCTTACCTCTTTATAGATTGAACTACATAGGTATTATATGTTGTAGTATAATGTATATTATTGTTATATTAATTTAGATAATATGAGCTGATCACCCCGGCTCCACATGGATATTTCTTTTGCAATAATTCGAATTAAAAAAAAAATGTAACCTGATCCAATGACAAATTGAATGAATCAAATATCATTAAAATGCATTATAAGTTAAGGTGTCAGACGTAGGTGTTATTAGGGTACTTCTTGAGTTGTAGGTCTAACTAACACGAGATTCTTTTATATTTATATTAATGTTTATTTTATATTTTATATTTTTTATATAATTAAGATTATTTTGAATGAAAATTAATCTAAAAAACAAAGACATGACTTTGTATAATATTGTAAGAGATAAACATAGAAACAAATATAGTGTAACAGATGCTTCTGGAATTCTGAAGTAGGTTGATTCATAATGCTGAACATTGGACACAGAATAGTTAGCTATAGTGATTGTTCAGATGAAAAATGTTGTGAAGAACACTATCGGAGTTACAACTATTGGAATAAAGAATATATGCTTAAAGGCGAACTTTGGTGCAACCCTTATATATAAATATCAATATGAAAAGTGTTATGAAGAGTTTGTTTGATTGTTTCATTGATCGAGTTAAACCCTGGAGTTCGAATGAAAAAAACAATGATTTATTTATGTTTTCGAGGAAGGCTAAATATATATATCATACGCTACCACATATCATGGTAGCGACGCAGTAAAGAAAATGTTAATTCACTGATTTTTTTTTAAATAACAGAAAAAATGTATTTGACGTACGAATCTTGCCTGGCTATCAAATCTTTTCATCTATGAAGCATTTAAATGCTGTTTACCTAAAATAAATGTTATTTTATTTTTTAATGAATAGTATGAAGGGATCTAGTTTTAATTATACATTCTTCCAACATTTTATAGTAAAACATATCCACGTTTTGTAACCTATGTTATATAAAGCGCACCCCAGAATATAAAGTTCATATTCTGCTACAAAATTAAACTTCCATTTTCAAATTTCAGAAAAATCTAGACTAAAATACCACGCTCTTTATTCCAACAAATAAATTTCGCCATCAAGATAGAATACAAGCAAAAGAATTCGCTTTCATTGCCAACAATGCAAACAATTGCTACACCTGTAAAATGTTTCGATTCTTGCGGCATCAAAGGTGTTTGAAAATCACAGAAATTTCATGAACTCTAAAGTAACAGAGATGAGCGCTGCCTCGAATCTTCAAGAATAGATTATTCTTATTTGAATACGAAAGGGAACGAATCCGCAGCTTTCACAACTCGATCAGTTTTATTTCGTTCAAATTGTTTGAGAATTTTTAAAGTGCTAGTGTCTCATGCTATTTGTGGACGTATAATTTTGTTTCTTACTAAATTTACTGTGTTCGTATCCTGAAAACATTGTTTATTTCTTGAATGTTTTTATTGTAAACGACATTAATTTATTTGATTTTTTAAGATATGTGAATTGTGTATGAGTAGGTTTAAAACGGATAAACGGGTCTTTTGTTTTTGAGCTTAAAAATGTGTAATAAAGTAAATCTCTTGTAAGCTGTTGAATGTTATTGAAATAAGTAAAGTTTGAAGCAATAATTGATTGAAGGCTCATTGATCTACGGTTCAATGAATTTACTAGGTGTGGTCTCATAGTCAAATTTTGAACGATAGGTATTTATTTTGGTTCTTTATGCTTAAGTATACAAAGAACGAAGTTAAAAAGAGTCATGTTATTTTTGTGTACCTTTGGCGATAATTTGATTATTCACAACTAATATTATAAATGTGAAAATAGCTCTGCCCGTCTGTCTTCTTCACGTCTAAACTACAGGATTTGGTTGAAATTCGGTTCACAGATAGATTGAGCTCCGAGAAATGGCATGATTTAGGTTCTTTCCCGTAAAACCCGACAATAGGAGAACTATGCAGCATTATAACCGGTTAAATTTTTTTATCTCGAATATCCCATGGGAATGGGAAACTGACATGTAACTGTCATATGTAATTTCTCGGTTCTTAAAAAATATCTGTACTAAATTTCATCCAATTGGTTGAGATCAGTGGTTTAGGTGTGAACAAAAGACCGGCAGACAGACAGTGTTACTTTTGTATTTATAATATTGCATGTACAATATACATTAGCAAATAAAAATGTACAATGAGTTTATAAAAGTAAACGTAATTAATGCCATGCGTTATTATATAGTTTCATGCTATCTTATTGTAAATATATCAATTTTTCACAATGAAACTCCGAAAAGTGTAGACTGTAGATGCATGAAGTAATTAATTGGTTTTCATTGCACAGATAAAAGACAAATATAAAAGAGTTTTTGTATAAAACGAAAATAATGCTTTGTTATGACTGAAGTTTTAACTCATTGAAAGTTATGATCCTATTTTATTAGCATAACATTGTATTTATAGTTTAGTAAAGTCAAATGACTGGATTATTATAAATTCGTCTAGAAGTTATTTATTATTAGTAGGTTTTTCACGCTAACTTTTATATCTATTAGCCAAACGTCGATAAACAGTTTTTTCCCGACGTGACTAGTTTATATTAGATTTGACCAAAGGCTATGTGGTAAGCCCAATTAAATCCTGTTTTAATTTGTGTTTGGCTAGAATGTTTTTAATAAAACAAAGATACACACATAATATAAAAAAAGCATTTTTAAAACTGACATTTCAAAACTGATTTGAGTTTGTCTGGCTTACCAACGATTTCATGAAATTAACAATCTAATTAAGAATCTTAAAAATTAAACTACTTCAGAAAACCAATATTTCTTAGCAATCGAGTTTCTGAAAACAGAGTTTAATTATAAATACTCGGAAGGAACAAGAAGTTCAATTAAAACAAAGCCTCAAGATTAAAAGGCGTAGTATCTGCTTGCTACAGTTACATAACTTGACCCCTTGCTTATTATAAAAACACTACTTAAATTAAACAGTTCCGTTTCAAACGAATTATCATCGTTCAGAATTATCCGCAATGTTAAGTACGGCTAATCAAGGTAAAATTTATACTCGTATGAAGCTACACATTTCAATGAAATATCATAAGAAGTTTTTTGTTAGGTTTCTTCTTCGTTGTGGATTTGAAAACTTTCATAGTTGTTCTTAAGTTGTGTTTAAATATCGCGTATTATCTTAATTAAACATAACATCCGAGAATTTTGAATGTTAAAGGTCGAATGTTTACATTATAACGATTTGTTTATAATGAAACAAATGGAAATAAAAAATATGATACCTAACTAATAATATCGGTCAAGCGCAAGCCAGACAAATAAACTACAGAGCATCTGCAAAAAAAATTACCACCCATCCAATTTACGACTGCGCGAAGCGATGCTTAACCCCTTTTAATTCTTTGTTGTTAGAGCGGCAACTGTCTCACCACCACGGTACCTTTTGGAACGATAATCAAACGGAACCCTTGAAACAGTAAAAACAGCAATTTCATTCAGTGACATACCTTAGGGTCACGTTATAAGTTGTTTTAAGTTTATTGCCCCCAATAATTCACCTTTACCCATTCTTAAAGGGATGTGTGAAATGGGTCACTTGCAATAAGGTAAGGAAACTGGTAAAGAAGAATCGAATTGGTTAACGCTAAAATATGTCTCTGTGTCCGAAGACGGGGAAAATGATAAAACTGGATGGTATTACTGCTTTCATATGACGGTAACATTTTCTTTATCTGGGGATAGCGGGTTCAATGACAGCTTTGGAATGTATTGCTTTACAACCGACTTAAAAAAAGAATGAGGCTATCATTCAAGTGTATTTTTTGGGTTTGTTACCTCAGAACTTTCAACTGGTTGACCGTTTCTATGATTCTATTTTATTTGTAATGAACGTCCCATTTAAATTTGATTCTAATAATTGAAGGCAATATTTTTCTATAATTATTGAAGCAAGTGGTTTATTTTAATTCGTCAGATTTATTTGGTTTTGCTACTCAATAACTCAGTGGGTTTTCAACCGTGTTTATTTTTATGTTTGATAGGGAATAGGCGTTATTAGACCCCAGGGATGTCGGTTGACCTTTTTTGTAGAATATAATTCTGTATAATTACATTCTGGAGGAGGTTTTGGAATGTATACACAATCTTCGGTCTTTATTTATCTATTGTTGTAATTTTTCATTTTATTACGGATATGAATGGACAAATGAGTTAGAAATAATCTGTAATGGATATCATTCTAATCAAAGATACTGAAATTCATTCAATTAAACACACAACACACACATCATTGTAAAATGGTGTAAATAAATTACAATATCAATGTCATATCGGGATCTGAAGAAATAATTATGATTGAATAATTATTTCTTCACATAATAGAGGTATAAATGGATAGAGGTATGAATAAATGGGAGTGTTTAGAATTAAAAGCTATTTTTATTACTACTTATTCACAGGATCTTATGCAATTTTAAACAACCAACGGGCAGCTATTTTTTTTTTATTAAACAAATAAAAAAATCTATTTTCGTCGCCACAACATTGAATAAACTTCGCTAGCCATTCTCACCTACAAAAAGTATGGAGTTTTTCCATTTGAAAACCGCAAGCCTTCTGGGAATCGCGAGGGCTTGAATACATTCTGTTTAGATTCATGACCGTTGCTTGTTACGGGTACTGTTTTTCATTACTTTAGCGATAGTATAAGAAGCAAGGGTGAATAAGAAATAAATAATTGTGTGATAAATGAGTAAGTGATAAGAGATAAAAATAATATCACTGAAGTTTAATATTAGGGTATAATATAAAAATGGCTAGGCTGCTTTTATTATCACACTGGTTTACGCTGACCGCCGGTGCTGACAGCCGAATTCTATGAACCTCTGATCATTGCTCTGATACCTACGTGTTATTAAAAAAAATTACTATATTTGTTGAAAATGTATATAAATTATTGATATCATATTTGTTTAAGTAGCTTAAAAGATGATATTGCGATTGTAAATATGAATTATTAGCTTTTGCCCGCGGCTTCACTCGTCTATTGGAATAAGATGTTGTAGCGCTGTAAATAGTTGCCTATACCATTCTTCTTACTATCTCCAGACCCAAAAATCGTATCATAAACGTGAAAGAGAGACAAACAAACAAGCAAACATTTGTATTTATAATATTTGTAAGAATTGTAATGGAATTATAAAATACCAAAGCTCTTGGTCTACACGATGATCAGATTTACGCAGCTGATTGCACTTCTAATATCGTAGCGGAATCTCATTTCTAATGTTTTGTTTGAACCGTCAACTTACCTTCTGCGTTTATAGTTAAATAGAAAGATTTTAATCCAATGTTTTCACATTGGATTAAGAAAGATAAGAAGCTATTTGGATCTTATGGATAATTACGTAGCCATTACAAAGTGAAATGTTCAATTGCATTTGTTTGGTTGAGTACCATATTGTTTCATATAAACATATTACTGTAATCTCATGTTGACAATTATGTAGCATTTTAAATCCTAGTATATCCTATCCTACTAATATTATAAATGCGAAAGTTTGTAAGGATGTGTGTGTGTGTTTGTTGCTCTCTCACGCAAAAACTGCTGAACCGATTGCAATTAAATTTGGTACGTAGATAGCTGGACAACTGGAATGGCAACTTTTTATCTCGATATTCCTACGGGGTACGGTTTACGCGGGTGAAACCGCGGGGCGCAGCTAGTTCTTAATAATTGTTTGTAGCTTTAAAATGTATATGATTAAATAAACTTGAAAAAGAGTGGCTTAAAATGGATACGTATAGTTCAAAGTTCAAAGAAAAGTTCTTATTTCAGCAGATGATATGTCCTTAAAATCAAGGAAATTTACGTAAATCCGTACATTAAGCTGATCTTAGAGAAAATTTTGTCTACATAAAAAATGAATTGCGAAATTTGGATATTTTATTCAAACCTTTCAGTGAGTATCAAAAGCCTTATGAAATTCAAATGTGCCCTGGGATTTGAGATCGATCCCGGTATAATTTCACTCGAAATGTTCGCTGGTTGAACTAAACAGGGGTTTTAAAATCGCATAACGCATTGGAGTTTTGGATACGTGTGACTTTTATATAAAACTGGCTTTTGTCCGCGGCTTCGCACGCGTTAAATTCGGAGTAGTTTAACAGATGTTATTATATTTATAAACCTTCCTCTTTTATCACTCTATCTATTAAAAAAAAACTTATCAATATCCGTAGGGCAGATTTTGCATTTATGCATACATAGGGACAGAGAAAGCGACTTTGTTTTATACTATGTAGTGAGTGATAATGGGTTTGTTTAATAAGAAACCAATTGGTCTATACTATTAATGTAGTGTTGTGTATTACTGAGATAAATAGAAAATAAAAAAAAAATCATATATAAGCGAAATAATCAATATATTGTTGTACACTCGTCTTGTATCGAACCCTCGACTGCAATAGAGACTCAGAGGTTCTAACTACTGGGATAATACTGCTCTTATTATATTTATTCATTACACTTGGGCATAATCGCATTGTTATCATAAACTATAACTATTTTTAAAAGCAGTGCGTTTCATACCTTTTTTTCTTATAGAAAATTCAGAAATTAGGAGAGAAAATGTAATAATGATCGCTAACAGCATTACCCATTTGAGTGGTACCTTATTTTCTTTTCATAATAGATGCAATTTCGGGAATACAGCTTTTATATACAAAATTACCCTATACGATAATACATTTTCCTTACACGCTCCAAGATAAATAGCCATTGGGTTGTAATAAATGTGTACTGGGTGTAAGTGTGTTTTTATCATACAAATATTCCAGAACATAAAAGGCCTTAAAATCCAAATGCGCTGGGGAGTCATTCGATTGAGGCTTATACTCAGATCGATTTGAATGTAATAGATTGTTCGAGAAATTTTCAAGCGTATACAGCAATGATGCAGCGCTTTTGAGAAATATTTGTTTAGCTTTTGTTATTTAGGATGGATTGAAAGGTTTAAAAGTCACTTCCTTGTCTATTAAGGTCGTTCACGTAATTATCGATAGAATTTCCATATTACCTAATGATTTTTAGACAAAAAAACTAATAGGTTATTTATGTATAAACTTTACAAACAGGATGCATGTCTTTTTTCGTTAACTTGATGAATTTTCCAAAGCTATAGAAATTTTGTAGGCAATTGCGGAGATACAGAGGATCAATCAATAAACTTAGCTCAATCAATCAATAAAAAATTCAGGTTCACTTCTTCAATTATGATTAAATCACACTAATATTATAAATGTGAAAGTTTGTTTGTTTGGATGTTTGTCCGTCAATCCCGCTGAAACTACTAAACGGATTTTCATGAAATTTGGTGTACAGACAGGATAAGCTGACTTGGGCGATAAGATACTTTTATCCCGTTCTAATGCCACCTTGGGCTAAAACAGGAATCTTGATATCCGCGCGGAGCCGGGACGAGCTTCTTGTTCAAAGTGAAGTTATAAACAACGTACTCCCAATCATTAACGTTACTAAATTAGACCATAAATTTAGTAGAGAACGATTCAATTCATCAAGGCAAGTGGCAGAGCCTTGAGTGCATACCTAAAAGCCTAATGTAATATTTCATCGTCTGTTACAGTCAGCGGTGTTTTAGAATTCCGCCAGTCGTAATGGGAAAGGGCCCATTTCTTGTCACAATTTCGTGTTTTATTTGAGTGTTAAAAGGTGGCCTTATTAACCAGACTTGTTTACAACATGAGGAATCTTTTACTACATTTCCTTAATCGATAATGTCCCTTCAATAATTGATTATCCATAATTCAGTTTTTGTGTTTTTCCGTTACAATACACCACCAATAAGAATCCGAGAAGAAGAGTTTCTCTTAATTTGCGTTGAATTAACCCGATCGTTAAAAATTGTGTACAATAGAATTCACAATTAATTTTAACGTTACCTCTTGAACCATAGATATTAATTTTAATACAACTTCTAATAATAGTCGTCGCACTATACTATAAAATGTACAGGTGTATTTTTCCCATATTCATTATACATACGCTATTATATTGATAATCTATTTCTATTTGTGATTTGATAATTTTAGTTTGAGTTGTTCGTTATAAACGCTTAAAAATAAGAATTTCAAGGGAATTTTTAAATGCTTTGTTAAATTACTCCTCTACTGTATTATTATACAACCATATAAGTGCGTCCTAATTGTTCGACATTTGACATTTTAGAGGTGACATTGTATAGTAGTTCTTTATAGTTAGTTTTAACAAAGATTGAAATGTCATACATAAGTCGTATCCGTTTCATGTTCCACGTATTGGTTTATTCTTATGTGCCTACTATAGATTACATTGAGTTAGAATGATTGATATAGAATTGAATCCCTTTATATAACTTGGGTATTAACATATTGTACTAAATAAATATTTAATCTATGTAGCTTTCTATTTACTATTGTAAAGAAATAATAATCCAACTTCTTTTTTACAGTGACAATGCTCATGTATAACTACGGCCTTTGGGAAAAGGCCTCGGGTTATGTAGGACTCCCATTGCCTAGGTAGCCTAGGTAGTAGCCTAGTATAGGCAAGGGGAGTAGATAGGCAATAGATAGGTAAAGGAACACAATGGAGTTTAGACGTCTTACCACGTTTATAGCTGAAGTCTTAGAGAAAACGTCCACGACCGCAGCTGACAACAGTCTCCAGGCCCTCCTCTGTTACCACCTTTACAACGCAAAAAGTCGCCTACTTCCTATGTGAGGCCACCTTACTGCTGATGGATAATGGAGTTCTCCTCGATCCATAGTCCAGAGCCCCGATATCCCAACTTTTTCATCATCATCATCAGCCCATACACGTTACGACTGCTGGGATACAGGCCTCCTATGAGGGTTCAGGCCATAATCCACCACGCTGGCCAAGTGCGGGTTGGCAGATGTCACATGTCGTCGAACTTTTGATTCTTGGACATGCCGGTTTCCTCACGATGTTTTCCTTCACCGTTTTAAGCAGTGGTGATGTTGTCCACATGTGCAGATAAATTGAAAAATCAATTTATTTCCTACACGCTCGCCCGGTCTCGAACCCCGACTTATCGATTTTTGAAGTCCGAGGTTCTCACCACTAAGCCACCACTGCTTTTTTTCATATCAATTTCTTATTCAAAGGAATACTTTAATACCATGTAATAAAATCAGAATTTACACCTTAATAGTACCATATAAGACAGCCATCAAAAAGTATCACCAACAATAATTAAGCAATTAGCTATTATCCCGTATTTACCGGAGCATAATGGATAATAACGCTGTGTACACACCGCCACGTTTGACCCGGATAATCCAATTTAGCCAGACAGGCTTGTTGAGTGTGAACTATGCACATATCGGCGGCCGGTCGGCAAGAATGGGCGTTCTTGTGAACAATGTCTGAAACTCGCTGATGAATACTTGACATAGCATTGTTGGTTTGTCCCCGTGTACACTTGCGGCGTTCCTCGGCTCTTGGTGATTGTTTTGACGGAGCTCGGGTGAGGGCAATTTTGTTTTAAAGCTGCGTCACATGATGTGTGCGTTGTAGGGAAACCGTTCTCATATTTGGTGATAAGATTGCATTTTTGTGATTTGCAATTTAGTATTATCAGTATTATTAAGAATTTTTAAATATTACTAACTTCTTAGATATACAAATCCAGGTTTTATTCAACGGATAGCATGTCCAACATCCACTTTTAGTGGTCAATTCGCTTAACATCTCTTTAAGAGATTGTTTTGAGGTGAGTATGAGTAATTAGATAATTGGACTTCTATTCTTATGCAAATCGAACATAAGTACTAACTTATATTTAGTTTCACCATGGGATTTTAAATCACGGCCACTCAACAGCCTCACGAAGGTGCATGAAAATCACAAAAGTGTAATCATGTATATTTTTGTGTGTTGCTTTATTTTTAAAGAGAATAAAGAAACCAAGCATCCTACTCACATTATATACCCAGTGAAGCTTAAACGTTTAGAGAGATACATTCCTTTTTATTCCAGGAAAACAAATCAGATGACTTTTTGCGTAATATAACCAATATAACAAACAATTTTATACATCCAATGATTCAATTTTTAAGAAGATTAAACCACGATACGTGATGGTTGACGGCAATGAGCATAATCTTGTATTTATCTTTCTAAATGTAATTATAAACGATAAAGAGTTGAAAATTTATAAGTTGAATCGATCATCAAAAATAAAATGCACAACTATTGCTAATTACAATAATATGACCCCTGCGTTAAGGAGCCTTTACGAAAGGTTTAATCTAGCATATGATCATGACAGACTACATCTACATCTACATAGAAATATTATAAACAGTACAGTAGCTCGAGAGTACAACTCATACAATCAGTACCGTAATTTGTGCATATTATCTCTTTTGTTTGTGTTTCGTCTATGTTTTTATGTTTATTTTGTGTGCTATAATATTATATATTAAACAATAAATCTACTCATTAAATTTTCGTTGTATTGCTACAGGGAAAACATGTAATACATAAATTGCTTACAAATAGTGTATGAAGCGTTTTTAAATGCACAACACGTTATTCCAATGACATTCATAGAATCTGACAGAGACGGATATCCATCTGATTGGTATGGATTGGTTGAAGCGGTGTGCTTGACAGGCTAAATGGAGCGGCATTTTGTTGCAATCCAAGGTTTATGTAGTTTATGAAGAACTAGCTACTCGACCCGGTTCCATGGGGCTAGTTGTTTCTCTACGGTAAATTTTCAAATTTTTCAATTTTTGTCTTATTCCAGATGGAGAAAAATGGAACTAATTTAGTTATGCTGTTATTAGAGTGTGTTTTTTAGTTTTAAAAATGTTAATAATAAGAGAATAAATTATTAATAATAATAGACGCGTAGAATTAGTGAATGATAATATAAATGTGCATATTTCGATCTAAATTTGCATGCATTTCTAATAATGTAAAAACTGTTTAGCGTCACGTAACGAATGATAACTACCCAAGCCCTGAATAAGCTGGGACGATAATAACAATTCTAAACTCGTTTGAATTACTGTGAATACTTTGAAATCAACACCCCTCTTGCATTGTTCACTTGCCGTACAAGTCTAAATGTACAGAAAGCTCATAATGTAAGCTAAACGGTTTACATACTTTCGTAAAAGCGTTCAAACATCTTAACATTCGTTTCACGGTGGCATCACGGGCACTTAATCTTGTTGCAAGTTGCAGTAACGTGGGACGGCGCTGGAATATATTTCACCTGCTTCACGAAATATATACAGAATATAAAAATAGACTGACGTTGTAGTATAACGCTCGTATACTTAATTTTACGTCAAAAACAAAATATGCTTTTAATGTAAGTCTTAAGTCGCAAGGAAATGTCACGGGCTGAATGCTAATAATATTCGATGGCTTATTTTCAACTGACTTTAAAAAACGGGAGGTTATCAAATCGCGTTGTATTTATGACTTTGACTTTCGACTAGGTGAAACGGTTTTTAAAAAATATCTTTATTACTTTAAGATAGATATAAAAATCACAAGTAATACGCACGTGTCCAAGGTTCTTAAAGTTAAAAGTAAATTTACAAATGTGAATTCATTGGATCCCGACCTAGGCAGTGCCTGTCCTGCGGGACCGTAAACGAGTAACATTAATAATTATAAAATATCATAGCGGCGAAAATGTCGTGTCTTTTATTTAAAAATAATAATAAGGTTTTGATGATTCTTTTTTTATTTGAAAGTTAGTGCCTCCTGTGTGGTCCCATTTTGGTCTAGATCTGACAATTTGAAGGCCGTCATTTTCATTGAATAGGTAGCAATTAATTGTGTACCACAAACAAAGATGGAGCATGTACAAACGTTTTATTGTGAAGAAATCTCCCCGTAAAAACGACTCTTAATTACGTTAAAAGTCAAGGGTAAAGCTTTCAAGTCATTATACTTATAATTAAGAAGAGTAATTGTGTTTTCTTATTTTTTCAGTGTTTCGGAAAAATAGTTGCTTCACAAAGAAGAGTGCTTATGTCTTACAAATTAGATAAAGAAACGCTTTTTATACGTGCATTCTTTGTAGTATAATGGATCCGTGTACCATCTATGCATACAGACATTGAAAGAAGCTTAAGAGTTTAAAATATAATTATACCATCTAGATATAGCCAGTAATGTTTAAAATATGTAAATGCTTCTTAAATCTAAAATTTTGAATTTCTTAATAAAACACGTTGCTATCAACAAAGATGTTTTTAAATAAATAAATAAATAAGATTTTGGAGTTCTTTTTTTGAAACAAAGCTTAATTATTAAAACAAAAATTTAAACCGCACATTGACAGAATTAGATCAAATTTAAATGAGACCACATGGATGACTTCAGCTTTCAAACAAATAAAAAAAAACCATCAAAATCGGTTCACCCATTAAAAAGTTATGAGGTGACAAGTACAAAAATTCAGTCGAATTGAGAACCTCCTCTGTTTCTGAAGTCGGTTGACTCAAATCTGTCATTTGTTGACAGATATAAATTATATCAAGGGATTTAATTGTACCATGTGTTCATTATTTGGCTGGAATTAGTTTTATATTAAAACTAGCTGCGCCCCGCGGTTTCACCCGCGTAAGTCCGTATCCCGTAGGAATATCGGGATAAAAAATAGATGTTGGCCGATTCTCAGACCTACCCAATATGCTTACCAAATTTCAGAGGAATCGGTCAAGCCGTTTCGGAGGAGTATGGCAACGAAAACTGTGACACGAGAATTTTATATATATAGATATATTGAGTGTTTGCGATCTAATAGTATCTAGTATTATCTCATAATAGATACAATATATTAAGAGACTCGGCCTGAATATAAAAAAATAATTAGAAAGCCGATCTTCAATACTTATATTCTACTAGACGCTCGTTTCGGCTCCGCCCGGATATAAAGCTCCTGTTTTATCCCAAAGGAGCATTTATTCCAAATTAAAAGTGTCCTACCAACCAAGTCAGTATACCCTGTCTATATACTAAATCTCATCAAAATCCGTTCTGTAGTTTCAGCGTGATTGACGGATAATTATCCAAACAAACAAACTTTCACATACAATTTCAACAACATATTTTCACTTACAATTCTATTACAGTACAATAGTTATTATTTACAGCTATAGGAAAACAGAAACACAAAGTCCACATCTGTTGATTTCTAAGAATATACATATATAAAGAAATAACAAAACAAGTCGACTCAGTAATGTTTCTTTTTAAATATATCTGGTATGAATAAAATATGAATTTTTACATTAAAATGTCCGTCGAGCCATTTCAAGTATTAATTGTTTCACAATAGAAGCTAAAATGTTATTTAAACGTTCTTTTGCCACAGCTGTTTCACACAAATCAAGTGATTTAACGGTAGATATTAATGAAACATGATTTATAAATTCAGTGTTCAAATATTTGGTGTTATGTTTTTGAAATGTAGTCTTTAGCGATTGTAATGATTTTGAATTTGTTGCAATATCTTCGCTTGGAAAATAACTTTTAACTAATGGCTTATGAACGCGCAACACAAGGGCATTCCTTGCTACATAAGTTCATAACTCTGAAAGTTCGATGCGATAGATTCAAAATAAAGTGGAGAACGCTTTCATAAGACATCCGGGGCCCTCGGAGAAGGAGGATTTTTTACACCGTGGGCATTTATTAAGGCGCAAAGGATAAGAAAAGGATTGACGACTGGAATTAAGGAATGGACTGGGAAGCGTAAGGAATAGGAATCAGGCCTCCGGCTCCCCCATTCACCGTACGAAAATCATGCCCGCATTTCACGGCGGTCTTCTGTGGGAGGTGTGGGTTATGTCGGAATCTTATGTCGTACTACATCCCACCGTGTTCCGACGCGTTGCTTTACACGGGACTGCGGGAACGCTTTTTTTTACTACATATAATTCTACGATTACTTTTCATAGACATTACCATTTATAATTCAATTACCTTTTCTTTTCATTTTAATATAAACACTATTTTATGACACGCTGTTGTAGATTTTATTTTCAATTAGAACTATTTAAATAAAAGCGAATTGTCTCACGCTCATTCACTCACTCATGACGAAATCTCGAGAACTGTTTGACGTATAAAGATGAAACTTTAGAGAGAGTTGGTTTGTAAGCAGATGTCGTCACGTTGGGTGACGTTTGCGATAAGGCTGGATTATGAGCTTCTTAGGCCCTTCGCAAATTTGTATGAATATTTTCTGTTTTTTGTGCTACACACTTGGAAATTAGCATGAAGGTTGAATACATAGTAACTAATGGGTTTGTTAAGTTAGTACATAAAATTTATTTTCTATTTTACTAATTTAAGAAATTGCTTGCTATTATTAACGTCATATTATACCTACATACCTACATTTACGTTATCATACAATTAGTAAAAAACCTTGATCTAGGTCAGCTAGACCCAACAAACTTCGTATCGCCATATTTTTTTTACATTTAGACGTTGTCAACAGCTGTCGAAATAAGATTTATATGTATATCTTTAGTATGAAAAATAAGATTTTTTTCTAAATTATCTTCTATACAAACCTCGTAGTGACACACTGAAAAACAATATCCAATTTTCAATTAAAAAAATTTCGGAGGCCCGTTTCCTTTTCCTCACCCGTCCTAGTCCATTCCCTCTTTCCAGTCGTTAATCCTTTCCTTTTCCCTTACCCCATAAAAGCGGGCAGCACATTCATAGAGGTACTACCTTTGCGAATGTTTATGGGCGGTGGTGATCGCTTACCATCGGGCGAACCACTAGCTCAGCTGCCCGCTATGACATAAAAAAAAAATTTGGTGCAATCGATCGAAAGTTTTCACGTATAAACATTTGGTCGGTACTTTTGTATTAATATAGATAAAACAATGCCAAGTTACTAAATAAAACTCAGGTAATAAACGGCAGGCTGTTTATATAATAGCAGATGTGCGTGTTTAATGATGTTCATTTTGTGAAACGCTTATAAAATGTTCTATGAAGCTCAGCCATAAAACAATGATATAACCCTTGTCTCGAATCTAGATATGGTATTGTTAGATTTGTTTTTTATTTATAAATCATTTATCAATGGAGATTATATGACAGCATCTTATGAAGAAGGTATTTCTTCTTAAAATCATTATTGTGAAAAATCTACCGGAACATTTTCTCATACCGGAATTTCATTCCTTAATAATAAAATTTACATGCGTTTCCATTTGAAGACATAGAATTTTCCACAGCAATAGATTTTTTTTACGAAGATCACGCACTTAGATTTTGCAATGGTTGCATTGCTACTCTTTTCATGAGACCCGTATCCTTTTCCTCACCCTTCCCAGCCTATTCCTTGTTATCTTATCTATAGTTTCTCCTCGTCAATCCTTTCCTTATGACTAGTACTTTAAAATCTGGAAAACGGTTTTGAAGAAACCCACTTTTTACCCGATCTACCATATAAATACATGTGCATTTCAATAAATATTACAATTCGCCATAAGATTGTAGGTAGCACATCTAATATTTCTACATCATTACAGTTTAGTCTAAAACTTTACGGAGGGTATAAATCAGGAACGTGGATTCGTGAATGAAATATTGTCCTTGGTAGACTATGGTATTGACATTTCGATCTTCAGTAACAATTTATTCTAGCCTGTCGGATTATGTTAATAGCAAATAGGGATGAACGATGTTTCTCTTATTGAAATTAGCTTATTTGCTACACAAAAATACGTTGAATCGCGATATTTGACACAAGAATAGATTTGAGGCAAACAATGACCTACATTTCTACACTTTATGCGAGAATCTTGGAATATCATAAGTTTGTTTCGTCAGATATTAAGTTTATTTAATTAGGTTATATTAGAACTGCTGATTAAATTTAAGACGGCATAAATTTCTACAGACTTGCAATTTAGGACTTAATAAAATAAGGTTCATTAATAATTTTGGTTGCTGGTTTGTTCTAGAAACAAAGAAGACATGCTTGTATTAAGGATTAATTTGTCGCAACGTATTGTTTACTCTTGGTTTTAACAGTAGCGCGTTTACAAATAATTCAGAACCTTGGTAACTTTATACCTACGCTATGTTATAATAGATACTTCGAATATCTCATTACGTCTAAAAAAAAGCTGAGGTAAGGTATATAGTTCTTTACGCATTGTATAGGGGTCTTTATTACATCTCATTATAGCAGGTTATACATGCAAGAATTGGAGTAACTTGGATATGATTTCATTCCTCTACACTTTGAAGTGTAATCCCTGGTTATCCAGCTCGGGGAGGCTTTAGTTTAATTACCTCAGTCCCTTCGAAGATTTCAATTATAAGCGAGACGCAGATTGCAAAATCATATATTCTACGATTACTATATGTACGAGAATATCGACCTAGTAACAGTCAGTCGTACACTATATATAATTCCAATACTTCAATGTAATATTATATGTACTTTATACATCAACTATCTTTTAACCCGCGTTGTCAAAGGAAATTCCGTTGGAATGAGATGTTTCACTGCGGAAAAAACCTTATATCACCTTCTAGCCTATTTCAGGACTCAAAAATCATAAAAGTCACTCCATTGGCAAATAAAGTCTGCGTACATTAGTTCAACATGCGATAAATAAATTTATTTCATAAGTCTCACCTTAAATACGAAAAAATATTTTGTCTTCCTATTTAATTAAACAACAGTTTTAGCAATGCAGGAGACAGCACAACGGACTAAAAATGGCAGTTGTAGTTATTGCGCCTTTTTCTTAGAGAGATTTGGCTCTGCATTTTATTTATTGGGTATCCATTAAAAAGGAAACTTTTATAAAGGAAAATATTGTCATTGATGAGGATCAATAAATACAATTATATGCAACGTCGGAATTCCATAAATAACGAACGTAAATATCAGATTCTGAACTCTTTCCAGTTCTTTGAACTTTAGAGCTTATGCCGTCGTCTCAAAACATCTTTAGAAAACTTCCATTAATAAGGTCTTTGTTTCATTTCTGTTGAACAATCAATTTTTCTGAATTCTGAAAACAACAGCAAAGCCTCTTTTAATAAACAGATATGAACAGTACATTGATTAAAGTCTTCTAAAGCCCTACCTAATGAAAACTGAGTCATATTTGTGTTTACAGCAGTAATGAGAATTTTCTATGCTTTTGTTTCGAATTATGTTGTCTGAGCGACGTTTATGCGCAGCCATGCTAATTAACAGTACGGCTTAAATGTCACAGTGAGAGCAGATATTTGCCTCTCTATTTTTGGTAACGATTCTACTCAGGGACCTATTGAATACCGTTTTGTAACGTTCATTCGAGAGTTTGGCCTTTGCAAAAAATATCAGGTCTGATACCCAAGTATATAAGAGGCTTTTTAAATATTCAGCTAGAAATACTCATCCCCTTTTACGTTGAATAGATCGTGGAAACACATTGATGGTTTATCATCTATCATCGACTTTGCATGTCATTGGAACGTTCGCACAAATGCGATTTCTGCAATTTTATAAATGTTTTTATAGACGTCATAATTACGGAAACGAACCACACGATCGCTAATGGCTTTTGCTGTAATGCGTCGATATTTTATGTTTTGCCTGTTTTCATATAAGTTTGGTTGATTTATGTGATGGAAAATATAGCCCAATAAGCAGAGCACGGAACAGAACTATTCGTAAGAAAAACTAAGAGGTAATCGAAAAGATAGAAGAGAAGAGGGCAGCTACCATATCCCCACAGAAAATTGGCGAGAAATAGCAGCATGGAATATTACTGTGTTTCGTTCAGTGAGTGGAAGAGCCTGAGCTCTGTATCCCTTTCCTTACCCTGCCTAGTCCCTTCCTTTAGTCGTTTCATTAATCTTTTTATTTAAAGTCAGCAATCCAATTGTAGACACGAAAAACCTGCAAATGTTTTTACGCTTTACTTTAAATAAAAAGCATATAGATATGAAAAATAGAAATAAAAAATATACGCTTCATAGCCGACAAATATATAAAAAAAAATATGAAGAAACGTAACAATTTACCTTATACTGCTATACCTTTATAATACTAATGTACTTACATACTACAACTTATTATTTAAACATAGATTTAATGCTTTTTTTATTGAAAGACTGGAACAATCAAGAAAAAAAAATTCCATCATTTTAAATAAGTTTTGCTCAGTTACATATTTAATGTATCTCAGTACGGAGATAAATAATGTGTAGTGAAGTGATTTCAATTAAATTCTGTCCACGAGAATAAAGTTTCCTTTAAATTTCCATAATTTAGTCAATTACTAAAGCATTTATTAAAGAATAACATCAAAATTAATTTATTATAAGTCTACATCCTGTCTACATACATTACCTATTTGTATCTTGTATTAATATTTAGTAAGCAGTGGATTATGTTACTACTTTTGAACTTTAGTCGACATTTCCACTGACCCTTTCTTATCTTAACACCGTCCTATTTCAAACATTAACATCACCAGCTAAAAACAAATTTTGACTGTTTAAATGACACTAGCTGCGTGCCTCTTGTTTGCTCGAACAGACAGAGAGAGAGAGAGAGAGAAAGTGAGAGAGAGAGAGAGAGAGAGAGCTAGACACTATTCATGTAAGATTTTTCTTTTTAATTATTATCATGATCCAAGTGGAGACAAATATAACAAATAAAAAATTATTCACATTCGTTTCTAAGGTGTTACTACTAACACTCCATTATTATGGTCTATTTAGTGAACAGTATTACTCTAAATAATATTAAAAGGATACATATCAAAAGTAAACGGAAAATATTGATATTGAAATCTTTACAATAAACGCAGCTTTTATAAACAAAATTATAAATTTTTATAGTTCAATTTTTGATCGCAAATGAATATGAAATCTTTGAATTTTTGGAAGCAGACCTTAAACTGCTAAAACAAGAAAGCAATATCGACATCTAAAATCATCTCATCTTCCTTCTGATTTAAAAGGAAAAAAAATGAAAATATAAGGAACTCGTAAGGAACTCTTAGGTTGATTTGGATGTAAGAATAAGCATTGAAATCACATTAAATGCAATAACCGTACAAACATAAATTTCTAAAATTAAGTACATTTTCCCTCATTTCAATTCCGTAGAGCGTACATGGCAAAGCATTTCGTAAAGAGCTGATGTAGTATGATTTGTTACTTTTGTACCAAAAAAATATTTCAAAAAGCTATTACGAACAAAAATTTCAGCTAAAAATCGTAATAAACTTGTATTTCGTTTTGTAAACGCCGTGGGCTTGTTACGGCACCGTCTTTACTTTTTTCAATTGAACGAATGGAAACTGGTGCTGTGGATAAGGAAAACGAATGATAAACAGACGACCGACGACCTGATGTCATATGACTGATTTCAATTAATATGTATATTCTTTAAGTTAATGTTAAAATGTTCTAGTAATTTATTTCAATTGATTGTAATATAAAGTATAATGTATTATATGTTTTGTATAATTTTATACGTGTATAATTGTAATAATAGTGTTAAATCAATGAAAAATGTTGAAGTGCTGAAAATTCCAATTATACAAACAGTTAAAAAAAGGCAATACACGATTACATCGATTTATTAGGTTTGAATTATTTTCACATTATGCTATTTACAGATGGTTTTATTATAACATCGAAATTTTAGCAATAAATATGTTATCCAATTCACTTATTTACAATTCGATAATCTAATAGTTGTAGAAAATACCACATTTACAATTTACATTATATTATTACAAATACATATATTTTATTTTATACACAATTGCATACTAATAAAAAAAGGGAAAAATAACCTTATACATAATATTGAACGCAAATTTGCACAAAAAAGCGTTGAATATTTTTAAATCTGTGTAAATATTTTGTGTTTTAATCATATTGATATTATAATAATGTAAAAAAGATACTTAAAAGTAAAGTACTTAAACTGGTTTTTGCACACGATGCAAACAAGGACTTTCTGAGCGCGCATTATCCTACCATATTTTATACCGAATGGAGTGTCACTTGAAAAAATATGATTTAAATTTATTACAACATTCGTAGAGGATTGAAGAGCATTTTATTAAGCGTGAAGAGGGGTGGATATATGAAAATATATGAAGACCAATATTATTATCATTAAGAAACATACTGTTTCGATAGACCAAAAAAATATGTGGCTGGATTAGAGGTCGGGTGTTGACACGGTATGGCAAAAGACGTGCAATCATTTATTTACTGTATAGATATTTTTATACGTATTATATGTACCAAACAGGCTTTGACTTGATTTTAATTAGTTTTTTACATATGTATATTTTTAACCTTCCATGTTATCTAGTAACCACGTTACTTGCTAAGTAACTTAATGTTTACAACATTATTTTAACAAAAATGTTTAAACATTTTTATATGACGTTTATTTCTGTATTATTTTTATCTTTTTATATAAAATAAATAAATACTATATATTCCATACATTCCAGTACGTGCATCGTGTGTAAACACCCTAAAAGTTACCTACACAACTAACAGCAAAAACGTTATAATTATTATATCATTACGTATTCATAATTCACCGCGACTCATTAGTTTGGATATGACTAGAATAATACAAATTGCAAATTGTTTTAACAATATCGCTATTCACTTCATTATCCCTATTAATTATGTTTATTATAATCGACTAGATCATATTTAGGCTTTCAAATAATAAATCTAATTACATGCTAAGCTTTCAGGCAGTCGGTTGAAGGTTATGTCTGCATTATTGTACATATCTAGGGCATACAATGAATGCTATTGTTCGTCTGATAGCCACTTGTGAATGTGTACACAATTCTATATAAGCTATTTCGTCATTTGCTACTTGGCAACATTTTAATATTTAATATTCATTTTTATTTTGTCATGGTACTTCGAATCGATTTCTATTCACGCTTTTGTTAAATAAAAGCGAGAAAATTGTTAAATTAACATAATATTTTGAACTGTATATTACCGCAGGTAGCGGGGTTCAACGGGTGCAATTGCATTGCATCACCATGTCCAAGAAAGTGCACAGAAATATAAAAGTAGGTTCTTTATGTTATAGTTTCATACTATGATTAAAAAATCAAATAATAATTGGTCATGAAAGTGTAATGTATGAAAAAGTAGGTATTTAATACTCTCAAGTCTATACACATACTATATAATATAGAATATTTATATTGTTAGTATGAGTAGATGCAGATGCACCTCTCTGATCTCCGACTTATCCTTGGTTGCTTTAAATATTATGGATAAATATGAAAATATATTTGCGATTGGTGATATTTCAAGGCATCTATTAAATATAAATATCAAACGATTCTACGACATAACTCAAAAGGGTTTTTTACGATTGTACGATTGAATTAATGTAATAACAAGTAACCAAACATATGTTATATAAAACAGTATCTTTGATATAGGAGAATTTCGAATTGCCTTCAATAAATAAAACATTATTTAGAAATTATTTCTGTTTCTAGAAATGTAGTATTTGACTTTAATAAAACGGTAAGTGGTACAAAAAATCTACTTTTATAAGTGAGTACTTGTTGACATTTTCGACGTTAAAACTTTAGCAAACAACGATACTATGTGCTCCTGCACTTATCTAATTTACCAATCTATGAAATATGATGGATGATAACTACTTGCGTAGTTTGATACGCGGCTGATCAATCACGTTACCGCTACGTTATAGAAAAGTAGAATTGTCCTTTACTATGATATTAAATAAACTTTTATACTTTTCAAGCATTTATTTTTAAACTCTAGGGCCTATGGAATGTGACTTTGTGCGAACAATTAGGTAATTATCCACCAAGTGAATTCACTATGCTAACATTGACTAGATTAGATGAGTATCATTTAAAGCTCTGTTCATACAAATTGAGATCGCATGTTTCTCACTGAGAGCGCACCCAGACCCGGGTCAGAGGAAGGTCGGATACGCTCCCAGGGTGCTGGCTATCTTCTCTTCTTACAATACTGACAAAGCAGAACTTTCTTAAAAGCCTGCCTAAATACTTTGTTAAATATCGTATAGAATATTGGATTCACCATAGAGGAAGCGTAACCCAACCAGAGCACGAAGTCGAACACCCATATAGGTATACGCTTCTCGCATTCCGGACAAACGGCTGGCACCATATTTAAAATGAAAAACGGAGCCCACAGCACGACAAAAGTAAAAAACACAACCCCGAGAACTTTAGTCGCCTTTTGTTCGAGCCGCAATATTCTCCCGTGGCGAGAGGAATTACGCGATATTACACTGGAATTTCTCGAATGATGCGTTCTGGGAGTCTGCCTTTGCGGGGTGGCGTTGGTCTGTGGGCGGGAGTTATTAGATCTCTGGCCACGAATGGTTCTAACAGGCGTCGAAAGAGTTGTTCTTGCTGCACCAAAGCTGGAGCCCCGTCTGAATCTTCTCGCTTCTTCCCAAGTCACCATAGAAGATGCGCCTCTACTGGGTCGTCTGAAGAAACTCGCGGAAGATTCTTCGGGTTTCAAGTTTCCATTTCTTGGGTATCCATTACACCCATTTATGTCTCCACCGGGTACGATAATAACTTCTGTGGTTCTTCTTGGTGGTGTTGATTCAGAACCGAAGTAAGGGCACGTGCAAGGTGGTGGTAATAATAAACCATCTTCCGAACTTCGCGATTTCGCAGTTAGGGTGACAGGGGCAAGAAGGCCATCATTTCCTTCGTCGTCTGAAGCGCTCCTTGCTCTGTGTAGTGGAGTATTTGGATCACAAGCTGAAGATGGCCTTCTTTTGTCTTGTAACATAGAAGATGGTGAACTCGATGAAACACTCAGGGATCCAGGTGTTAGCATCCCCCCCTTATCGGATATGTTTGTCCTGTGAATAAATTTATTGTTGAAGAAACGACACAATGAAATAATTCTGCAGCGAAAACAATTCATATTGTAGCTCTACGATGAAAATAAATTACATTGATAAGGACTTGACTGGATGAATCATGAAAATGTTCATATATTTCGGCCCTGTAATCCATTTTGCGATTGAAAGCTGATAAAAACAATTATTTTGTGAGCGCAACGTTAAACACCAATAGTGAAAAATGCATGCTGAATTCCAGTTTCCAAAAAATAGTCGTGTTTTTTACGAATACCACATTTCTCGATCACGCTCGATTCAGACTCATGAACATATAAGATTATTAGGTTTTGAGTGTACATTGTCCAAATGGTGCGTGATCGTCACAAGAGCAATACAACGAACAAATAAGTGCCATGGATATACCCTTTGGATGCCTTAGCTGCAGCGGAAGCTTCCAAGCCTCGAGACAGGCGCAACATCTCTGCCCCAAAATGATGCAGTGCGCTCATTGCTGATGGAGCGGGCTCACTGTGCAACACAACATTGGTACACATGTAACATTGACGTGGACTAAGCGAACAGGATGAACAAACAGGTGACCTGCCGTGGTGTCTTTTAGCAGGTGTAATTCTAGTGTGGGAAAGGAATGCCTTTTTCTCATACTGGAATTACACTTGCTTTAAGGCGTCATAGTATATAGAGGTACTTAGAGCCGCTTTCTCTGTTGATAATGTTCTTGATAGCCTATTTGACATCCTTCGAATAATTTATTTCAATTCTTATATGCTTTAAATTTTTTCAAATGTTGTAAACATTTAAACAAAGTATTTAAATGCTTTAAAATTAAAATAAATTATTCGTTACCAAATACATTATCTAAACAGAACTTATCAGAGAGATCTGAAACCAGCCCTTAGTGTATTGTAATGGCAGATGTCTATAATCGATTTAGGTAATGGATGTATTTACTACTATCGAAATGATAACATTATTTTGAATGTGAATAATAAGTATTACGGGTAGCTCACAAAGAATGATCAATAAAGCAATATTTGAATAAATAATAACCTAGTAAGTAGAATAAAAAAGAAATAACGAAATAACAAAATATAAATATTAACAGATCAAACGTAAGTCGTTCATTCTATTTTAATTATGTGCAATTATACTTTCCATTCAAAATTAATGTGGGCCTCACGATATTTAAGACGTGAATGGTGGTGAATAAAATTGTTGTTTATCAAATCGCTATTAATTCCTCGAATAGAATTATTCAGTCTTATTATTCCAGGAAGGATTTTTTCTATACAAAAATAAGTAAACTTGGAATATTCTTGGAAATTTCGGATGTATATTTTAACAGTTCCAAGAATCTTTTTTTATTTTATCCCAATTCGTGGTAAATAAATGATTTATAATTATTAAAGCTTTGTGTTGTCAATTGCGAAGTTAATTGTACAACTTTTGGAAAACATAAAGCGAAGCCACAATAACATTATAATTAGCATGCAATGAAATCACAACATAATGAAAACGACATTGTCATTATATGAAGCGGTCTAGACCAAAGCCAAGCTATTCCGAACCGCTAATTGAAAGCTTAATTGTAAGGTTGGGTTCAGGTAATATTAAATTAGTGTCTGCATTAATAAACAAAGTAAGAGCAAGGTTTATTGCATTAAAAGCGTAAATTAAAATTGTTCTGCTTCCGTGCACAGGCGTAGTTAGATTCTGATGGGTTTTATTTATATTACTAAGGTATTTCGTGAAGTTTTTTTTGCTTATTCTCTTCATGTTACTAATTTAGCACTTCTAGTAATGTGAATCATATAATTTATTATAAATTTATAACACAAACACTATTGATATCTTAGCAACAGTGTACGAGTTTTTGAGTTTGAAATGTTTAGCAGAATCATGTTTCGCATTGTTTGATATATACCTTATATTTATTTATTTGATTGTGATTATGAATTTAGTTAGAAAACTGTTGATTTAATTCAGGGAACATTTAATGCAACAGTAGCGTGCGAATGCCTACACACCAATTAAAACCGCATGTTGGAATACTCGGTAATAATTAAATCACGGGTAAATACTTTTACAAAAACGCTTTCATATGTTTTTATTTCTTTCTATTTGCATTTGTAAAGAAACTTTGTGTTGTCGCGTTTTGCCGATATGCACTAAAGTTTTGTTAAAAAACTTGATTGCTTTGAATTAAAGTTTCATTTTTATAGAAATAGCTTTAGTCTTTACGAGTTCGGTTGTTATTTGTGTCTAGATAGTGGTTGAATATTAGAGTAGCTAAAATTAATAATTTTATTTGCAACGAAATTATCAATTATTCATTGTTACAATGGATTTCGTATGTGATTTTTTCTAACAAATGTTGATGCTAGGTAAGTAAAATCCGTTGTCAGAAGTGTAATTTTTTAAATTAAATGAATGAGTGCTACTTTCTCGTACATAGCCACGAAACAAAAAAAGATCGAAGGGAAGAAAAATATAAACCAAATTAATGAGAAATATATGTTACATGTCGTTCGACCATAAAATTAGTACGAGCATTTGAAATAAAAACATATATTCTGAAACTGTAAAATCATAATTTAGTTCGAGTATTGTAGGATCAGATTTTGCTTGTTAGCGTTATAAAAGCTTGTGGCGAAATAAAAAACAAAAAGCGGTTTGTTAAACTCTCGTGTTTATTTAAATGTTCAGCCGCTGTTAGCTGGGCTTTTTGGTATGAAAAGTTTATTTTAAATATTGTATTAACATGATTAATACTAACAGCATGTGTGTTAAAATCAAGCTAACATTTAATGTTAAATGCGGAATATTGAAAGCTTTTAAAATGAAAATTTTGTAACACAAGCACTTAAAGCGGATAAAACATATTTGAATTACCTGGAATCTTGTAGCCACAGATCCCTCGTGTCAATCGGTGGTAATTCGGTTTCGGTGGAGGCGGCGGAGTGTTGTGGTGTCCCTCCTCTTGGGCTGAGAAACCTCTTCCATGTACAACGGCGCTCTAAAAGATTTATTTTTTGTTATTTGGTGGTCGCAAAGGGGTCGAGATTAGATCTTAACCATACATAAAACAGAGTGATGTGTGTGTTAAACGCATGGTAGTGTGTGTAGTGTTTTTAGATGATTTTGACGATTTATTTTTTGTGGGTTATTTTCTAATTTATTTTTTTCTAAAATAGATTCTGCACTCCTTTTCTACTAAAACTATAAATGTACCAAATTTCATACTGCTCTGGAATAGGGAACATCATTTATACAAATTCGGAGAGAGTATTTAATATTATTTTAAGTTATAGTTAAACAAATCGTTATTTGTAAGAAGGAAAAAATACATTCGATTAAAGAGAAAGCAGCTATTAATTTACACTTTTAAGAATATATATTTGCTTTTCTTGAGAGTAATTTATTTCATATTTTTCTTCAAATTTAATATTTTGTTTTATTCATAATAAAAGTACATCTTAAGCCGGCTTTGGATTTCATTGTTTATGCTGAACATAAAATATATTTAACACGCTTAAAAGAAACATCAAACAATTTCGATTAAATATTTCACAAAAGGGGCTCAAGGGTACTGGGGTTTTTATTTATCTGACAGTATAGGAAACACATTAATCCTTCGTATATATTCTTAAATGAGAAACGGTGTAATCCCTTCTCTGCTTAATACATTAATTATTATAATCTTCAAATGTAATACATAAATTTGTTTGGAACCTTCTTTACTGTTTTTAAAACAGGAAGGTTTTGCTTCGAAATTTTAATATACATGTGAGCGGAAATTTATGTGGTTTATAAGATTGATGAAAAATTAAGTATTATCAAAATAGGTAACAAAAATTACCTATTTTGTTTGAAGGTTATTTAAACACATTCTAAATGGATTATACAATTATATACAAGGGATTTTTGTTTGACTTGTTTTTTTTAGAGATTAACCCTTTGTACTAACACTATTTATGCAAGTGTGTGTGTTAATTTGTCTTTCATTCACGTCGCAATGTAGAGATTTTTTGATAAGACTTTGCGTCTGGAAGGAAGAGCACTCTCTTGCCTCCTAAATCTCCTTGCAACTTATCGAGATGAAACATCTAATTTCCTTGAACTACGTGGGCGAAGCCCCGTGCGGAAAGCTCGTAAGGTTATATGAAGTTATCTACATTTCAATTCACAAACGAGTTTCACAAATTCAAAACTCCGCTTCCATTACCGATCCCGCTACCGTGTGGATATTTGCAAGAACTCAACGTGCGTCCTGATTCTAAAATTGGAAGTTGTCGAATTTATGAATACATTACAAAAATGCCATCAACTATGACTATGATCGAATGTATACCAAGAAATGATGTCTGATAAAAAACTCATGTGATATTTTTTAAATTAAAACTTTTAGTTAAGCATTGATCATGATATCTGTGGATATTGTGTGTTGCCCTCATCTAACTTGAACCTTGTAAGTGTGCTTTTAATATCACTACGAGCAGTTTTGTTCACATGGGCACTTTCATATGTCTTATCAGCTTTCCGCTCGCTTCGTTCCTTGCTTCGTCCACGTAGTCAAAGGAAAGGGTGAAATTTATTTTTCCTATATATCAGGGTTTTTCTGGTATAGTTATGTTCTATCTCGAGTCTCCAACTCTGTATCAATTTTTTTTTCCAAACTGTTTTGTTTTTCTATGAATTCGGTGTGAAGAGACAGACCGACAGAGTTACTATTCATTTATATGTTACACACACAAGAAATTTACAATTACAAGTACCCAAAGCATTATAAGGCAATTAATAGATACTCATATATACTACGATATTTGTAGGAATGAAAGCTGCGCCGTTTTCCTCAACAAGTAACACGACCGTACATCCCAATTCACATTCTACAAGCGACATACAAAGCATGCCATAAATACCGATGGGGATCGCACCGAGCCATCCCGCGGCCCACCCCTGGCCCAAGCCCTTCCGTTGCCTCGCGAGTAGTTGCACCGTCAGCGCGTATGTCAGTAGCATCACCCCCAGAGGTATATAGAAGGATATAACCGAACCGATCGCTTTGTATAGCGGATCGGGGATTTGACAGGAACCACCGATTAGAACCGATTCCTCGTTCTGGAACAAGGACAATACAATATTCAACATTGTATCTTGTTTCAATTCAATGTGTTATAATCGTTATTTTTCAAAACAATTGACGGTCTCAACAACTATCACATGACGTTATTTAATGTGTAATCTCATACTGATGTACAAATATACTAGATAATAAATATATAAAACCAGATACAGGGCTTTCGCATAATAACAATATAAATTAAACGTATATCAATTGAAATATTATGCAATCATAAGCCTCTAGAAAGCAATTAAATAGTAATATAGAGAACTACGAGTTAGCAATTGATACACATTTCATACGTTTCAAATTAAATAATATAAAAGCTACGTACGTTTTTAAAACAAACAACTGAAAACGGAACTGTTGTCATCTAAAAGCAGTTAGGTAATCGATTTAATATCCTATCTTAATAAACAGTATTGAGGATCAGAATATCATAAGCATAGCATTAATTACTAATAATATTCAGTGTTTGTTCAGAACGTTATCTAATTAGATAACTTATGGATGTGTGAATTAATCTGTAATTCGATTATATATTCCATCATATGGGACTCGCAATTAAACCTAAACCCTATTATCATTTATTCGATAATTCGCCAGTGTTAATTTGGTTTGGGCTTATCGTAATTTGTTATATTATGTTAATTTTAAACTTGTGAATGTAGCAAATATATTAGGAAATGCTTGAAATAATGACTTCGATATCAGCGAAGTTTGAAAGAAAATATCAATTTAGATTATCGTATAACGCAAATGGTGTAAAATGTATTATATCTTTTATACTGAATGCACTGTGATCAAATTGTTACGCTAAATATATATCTTATGTCAATAAAGGTCTGTTGGTTTGTTGTTGCTTCATTACACAAAAAGAAATAATCTAAAATAAACAAAAAATCAGGTGTACAAACGCCTGTAAATTATTTTGCACACTTTTTAAATCTACGAGGTTGTATTAGTGTTAGTATGAGAATTTTAGAGATAATTGCAATGAGAATAACTTCATTTCTCACAAACGTGTCGAATGAATGCACACTTGACACAGAACAACATGTAATAAATTGTATTTCAATACGAATAGTAGCTGCAAAGCAAATAATTTTAATGGGATTGTTTCGTACTAAAATGCAATATGCGTTTACAAAAACCAATTCCGAGTGTCAATGGATAACTATGATGCAATGCAATTTATATCCTCTTTTTTTTATAGATACTTAGTGTACGAACTGAATGTTTATAAAGCTTTTTAAATAGCGTTACTTACATGTTTTTAATATAATAAGTTTTGTTATGTAATATCAGCTATATTAAAAATATATAATAAATTATAAAAAAATACAATTACAAAAATAGTTTTATTGTATTATATTTAATAAAAATACCAATATAAATAGGTTATTGCTTAGTTCTAAGAATGGTTTCAATTACTTAACTATTTCATTTTATATTAATTTTAGATGACTTATTTATTACTTTTAAATTTTAATGAATTTGCTGTTTGAATGAAGCCGTTTTCAGTTAATAGAAATGCTCTTTTCGACATTTCTTTTAATTAATTTAATTTATAAAACAAATTCTGAGAAAACGGAGCTTGTCATTTAAGATAGTTAAGTCTATTAAAAACAAATAAAAATTTCAATTTACGAATGACCGTAGTAATGACAAATTACTTTTAACAATATTGTTTTTTATAGTATATTCTATGAAGTTCAGAACGTTAATATAATTTTGTTTAATGTATAAAAAAAACAATGGAATGGAATATTTTTATACTTTAATTAAAATAAAGTCTTTGATGTGGGAACCTCATACTCATATAATTAAACAACTCGATTGACTTTAAACAGTGTTGACTATTTAATTTTCAGTTTTATAGCATTGAAATGCTTTTTAAATGAGAAATTTTGAAAGAATAGAAAAAATTTGATCACGAGGCAGGATTCGAACCTGCGTTTCTTGCCTAACTTGTAGCTAGGCGTTGCTACGGTTAGGCAAGATATTTTTTTTATTTTTCGAAAATTGACCGTGAAAACATAATAAGCGTTAGGAAAAACAAAAGCATTTAAAAGTATGGACTAACTCGTTATATATAAAATAACCTTTAGGTAGTTATATTGTAAACAGAAATACAACCAAGCAAGTAGTTACATTTTAATATAACACTAAAAATAGCTCTGATATTATTTGAATGAGGAAATCTTGCGGTTCACAAGGTCTTGAATAACAAACGAGGCTTCTAAGGAATGTATTGAACACAAAGACAGAAACCCGAGGGTTTGACCGCATATTTAGTATCAAAGGAGCCAAAATAACTTATAGCAGTAACATTTTTTGATTCAAGGTCGATATTTATTGAGATGAGAGATTCAAAGGTCAGGAACTCAGCTGTGAAACCTCACGTGATTGTACTTTCCTTAACAAGTCGCGTATTTTAGAGTATTATGTTGTAAGACTCTTTTTAATTGGTTTATATTGAAAAAAATGCCTTTCGATAATATTGAATACAAGTAAATTGAAAAAAGAATATATAAATGCATCATGTTTCTTTAACAATAATTATTACAATTAATAGAACATCCCAATGATTTAAAAAGATCGTTCAGCTTCTGAACATATAAGTATCTATTTAATACACTAAAACAAAGAAAACATAAAATTACCTTAGAATACATGAGACTTAATGGTAAGCTCATAGCAGTGGATAGGATCCAGACAAACATGATTTTGATTGTGACTCTCTTCCTTGTCTTGTTCCTGCCAAAACGCATTGGGTAGCGCAAAGAGAGATACCTGAAAATAAATGAAGCTTAAAGCAAAACAGTTAAATTCTATTTGAATAGTTGATTTAGCCATGGCTTCGCTGGCGTTTAAATTGTTAATCTTTTTAGATTAATTTCATTCTCGAATCTACCTGAAGACACACAATTTTGTTCAAATCGTTCTTAACTTTTAGGAGGAGTGCAGTGACAAACATACGTATAGACTGAATAAATATAAATATACAAACATTATATCAAATAAATCGTACCTCCCCCATCTCACCTGACGGGTCTAAGTTTTATTACATCACAATAAATTCTGTATTACATACAGAAAACGCGTGGTTTTTTATCGGTGCAAGCATTTTCTGTTATTTAAATCATCTAATTTGTTTGGACTATTACTCAAACAGAAAGAACTACGACTCGCTAGTTGAAGGTTTTTATTTCACTAAAGATTTGAAATGAAAACCAGAAACACGAATGAATATTTAAACATTTATTCAGCTTATTGTGCTTGTAGTCGTTTGTGAACCTGATAAGACCCTGTTTGAAACTGTTTGAAGAAAAGTGGCCTTTCCATTTATTTCGTTACGTTTTTCCTTTTCATTCATCCTACGTATCTTTATTTTGTGTGTATTTCCTTACAACTTTTCAACCATCCCGGTACAGTAAACATTTCCAGAAACCAGCTGCTTAAACATTTTACAGAAGACGTTATTAAGACTGTACCTACAATGTACATACACTACAGTAAAATAAAACTCAGAAACTTGCGAGATTTAAGATTTTTTTAGGATTTAGTCGCACCGTCAGGTAAGCTATTCTCGTGGGAAATTTCGCTTCCTTGAATCCATAGAAAGTTTAATCAGCGGGTCGCAGACAATATTATTTCCTTTAGCTTTAATTGCCACCGTACAAGAGTCTCTGCACCGCGTATTAGCTGGATGGAAATGTTATTGTTATCTATTTACTGTTTTTGTTTAAATTCCTTTACATGATTGGTATAATTTTTAATGGTTATTTAATTTAAAAAGATACAATAAAGACCAATCTTGACTACGAAAGAGAAACACAGAAATATATATTCAGTCAGTCCTTACAACTTGAAGGCTGTTTGGATTTTTTTGTTAAAAATATTTATTTTATAAAAGACTTACCTATCAACACTTATAGTACATAGATGCATAATAGACGCCGTGCACAGAAGAACATCTAGGCATACCCACACCAGGCAGTAGACCGCTGGAAGCGGGAAATAACCTGTAACAAAGGATATGGACTTATTGTCATTGTTATGCACATATATGTATTATATATATAGAATTAAAATGTAAAATTGAGACAGATCTATTGTAAGACAGCAACTACACAGCTTCTTGCCGGCTCTTCTTGTAGAAACTGCTTTCGTTCGCGTGGTAAATTTCAAAATTGTGTTATGACGATTCAAAAGTGCTTCGTCACAATCAACATTCGATAAATAGTAAAAACAATTGCTTATTATGCATGCATTAATCGATTTATACATTCTGTTTATTAATTAACAAGGAGGCTTATGTAAAACAACATTATGTATTAATTACATCCACATGACTAATAAGCTATTTTATAGTTAACTTAATCCATTATACATTATTCTAAGACAGGGTATATTATTGTCACTTGCATAGTGTCTTCAGGGGAAGTCACTATGTTCTTTCTAATTAAATCAAAAACATTCACAAGTCATAACAAGGAATGTATTTTAGAAACAAATTATAGTTTCACTCAGCAAAGAAAAACTTTAACTAAAGAAAAATAATACTAAATAAAATGTCCATTAGAGTTTCCGCGAAACTTTTTATAACGAACGCGATTCCTGTTAAAGTATGATGTCATTTCTATTAGTAAGTTAAATATTAGTTGATGGTGAAAAACACTAAATAAATATCTCAGTGACTTCTTTTACTAACTTTGAATGTACCGATCAAATAATATACCTACTTCAACCTTTGGTTACTTACTACATGCACAGACGTGGTTTTAGACGCTATGTATAATATGTTCCTGTATATGGGAAATAATGGTAACGGGCAGGACAGACTTTTTGTCGAGAAGCCCATGAGAAAGTGATCGATGGGGGGAAATCCCTAGACTGTCTTTTTACACGCTTTTTATTAGCTTCACCTGTATGTTTGTATGTTTGTTTGTAACCGACTTCTTTGGGCGCGATTTTGACCCACTTTAAACGGCCAGATTTCGTTCAAACTTTGTAGATTTATTGAGGACCGATGACAATACACTAATTTGATAAAATTATTCCATTTTTCAATTTGCAAAATATGATAAAAGCGTGTTTTTTAGTTTTTTTAAACTATTATAATATATTATTATGTCATTGTCGGCAATAGAGCTGGTGGGTCGCCTGATGGTTAACGCTTCCACCACCCATGAACATTTGGAGAGGCGTTAGGTAGATTGCAGACCTTACGTCTGTACAAATTAGGGATTAGATTTATAAGATATTTCGGGTGGAGCTGTGGCGAGTTTTTATAAACATTATTAAACAAAATCTTTTTAATTTCGTTACAGTATTAAAATTGTTGGTCTGATATGTATTTTTAAAGTTGAGTTACATTAAAAACAAAATAATAAAACTATATATAATAATAAAAATGAATTAGTTATAATGTACTTAATATACCTATATTAATTTAAAATAACAAAACTATATAAAATAATATATACCTATATAAATTTAAATATGTATTATTGTATGAAAGGCGCGATAAAATAAAATATTTGGAAGGTTATATTAAAGTGGGAACATCCACTTAGCTAGGAAAAACGGTATAACGTCTATTTACGTTACTCGTTCTAGCCGCAGTGGCTAAATACAGACCTTTATAAATTGCCATCATTACTCCAAAGTTAGATATGCAGCGCTATTCGTGTAATGCTTCCAATTACTTCACTAATATTTCAGTTGATAAAACATCGAGTTTATTTCCACAAGAATCACACACACGCTCAATTCACAAAACTTATAATTTACCGCTCGCCTTTTTTTCACTAATTTGAAATTAGAATTACAGAATGACAATTTTTTCGCGCGTTTTTTTTTGAATTGAAATTATTTACGGCCAGTTATTTTTGACGCAGAAACAAATTTTTTCTTTAAAGATTTTTTTAATAAGAATTAATAAATTCAACATTAAATAACATTAGCAACACTAATTGAAGGTTATTAATATTGAAACAGCAATGTTTAGATATGCTTTGTAACTGACGGTAGTGGCTTTGAAAGGGACGACGTCAGAAACTGACGTCAGCATTTATGAGGACAAAAGCTATCGTTGCGGCTTAATTATAAACTTCGCTTTACATGGTCTTTGTACGCATCGTTACATCAAAAGTTAGGTTAAGCTTACAGATTATTATGTACCGACTTTTGTACAGTCACACTTCGACATTACAAGAATATTTATCTAATTAAGCTATTCGTTATAACGTTTATAACTTTTACTCTTCTCTAATTGAGCTAATTTTATCGGGTAAAATGTCTAGATGGGTCACTGCAATATAACCGCAGTCCAAAAATCTGGTTAATATTTTTAAGTTTACGTTCTCTATTCCAGAACAAAAGTCACAAATTTGTCCTTTACTCCTACGAATACGTACCTAGAAATAACAGGTAAGCTACAAATTAAGATACTACCTACATTTTACATTTGTTCTTTTTATTTTTATTATCCAAATGGCGTATATTTGACATACCACAGATAACATCATACTATACTAGTCGCATATTATGGAATTATGGTCTTATGTAGTAAACGGTCTGAGAACGTGTTATAAGTTATTATTGACTTACTTAGTTAAGTATATAATTAATTAGTATAAAGAACCCGGACAAAATAAAGAAGTAATTAATTTTGCAATATAAGCGACCCTTTCAAAAACTTTGGTTAATTAATCTTCGACGGACCTGCAGATGTTGGGTTTTGATATTATTTATTTTGCCAGTGATCATGATAATAAAAACAAAATATTGTTATAATTTAATTTTGAAATCTGTTCACATATCTACCTTGGATGTTTTAGTAGTTATTCTCATAAGTATGGTATTAAAGGAAAATTAAGAAACATGATAGTTAGGCAAAATCATAACTAAGAACGATATCTCTTTTTTATTTCATTTAGAAGACAAATATTTTCGTTAGGAAGGCATTACTGTTCCCAGACTCTCCGTGGCTGTAAAGTATTTAAAACATTAGGATAAATAATATAATTAATAATTATATTGATACGGGTCAGTATTCGCAACAAGAAATGGGGAATCTCTGATGGCAGTGAGGCTAGGCGTTGCTAGGGTTTGACAAAAAGACTCGGGTACGAAAGCCGCCTAGGGAACAAAATTTTTTTTTCATTAAAATTTCCCATTTATATTTATTTTATAGTATTTTAATGCTAAAGAACTAAAAGATAAATCTAAAAATAATAAAAAATTGCGTTTATATTTCGTTACGAAGTCTTCAATTTATTTTTAATCCAATTTTGACGAGATATACCTATTGAAACTTTAGCCGTAATGTAGTGAATGCAGTAATGCAGTTCTATAACTGCATTTCTGCATTTATTTGCATTTAGTGAGGGTTTGTTCCGTTATTAAATTATTCACGACGGTTTCCTTAAGCTCGACGATATCAATAAATAAATAGAGGGACTTTATAATATTTTTTCAATATCGTCAAAAAATTAAGTTTACTCGAGAAATCTTATTTTGCAATTACAATACAAGGTACTTTATTCAACTCGTATAAATGAGGTAGAATATTAATAAATGAGGATGAAGAAGAAAAAAAAAAGATGAAAAAAGCAAGAAAATGAAACATTTATAAGGTTAAATAGGCTTTATCGCTTATAAGCGGGCTATGCAATTATTTAATTTTAGAAAAGTAGAATCTTTTATTTAATAAGTTTGTGTGTTTGTTGCTCTTTCACGCAAAAACTACTTAATCGATTGCAATGAAATTATGGTACGTAGATAGCTGAACAACTGGAATAACGTATAGGTAACTTTTTATCTAGATATTCCTACGGGATACGGATTTACGCGGGTGAAACCGCGGGGCGCAGCTAGTAGGTTAACAATTGAGTCATTTTATATTTTCACACGCCTACGAGTAAACTTCTCAGCAGTTAATTAATTTTATGAATTAATTATGGAACTATTTGTGTGGGCTGAGTAACACAAAGAAGTAGTTTAATATATTATTTACATTCATAATTTTCTACAGGAAAATTAGCCTAATTAATATAAGTTTACATACTATAATAACAACCCAAACTTTTCCGCTAAGTCGAAAAGTTTTCTGTGTTCGTTTATTCTATAAATTGCGATGGCAACTTTTTAATTTAATTAAATAACAAATATCAAGTTTTCATATCGATATTTTATCATAGGAGCACATCTGCACTAATGTTATAAATAGAAAAAATTCGTATTTTTGTTTGTTTGTTTGTAATGGATTAACTCAAAAACTACTGGACCGATTTTAAAATTTTGGTCCATTTCTTGACATTTTAATCAGCCAGATTTCCTGTTCACATGAATAGTATTTATCATAGAAACTAGTTTAAATACTTATTTACTTCAAAAAAGGAATAATTTTCAATATCACGGTATATTTACTGTAGTGTAATTCGCTGTAAAGTGTTCGAAACGTCGGGTTAATAATATAAAGAATAAATCACGTTTAAAATCCTTTAAAAGTTATTAATTTCCTAATGTATAACACTCGCGTAAAATCAACCACAAGAAAATAATATAACTGTATTTATAAAAGCAAATAAATTAGGCTTCTTTGGAGAAAAATGTATAGCAAAAACTACTTAGATTATTTGTTGACATGATATTCAGATCCAAACTGATCGAAGACTATCTAGGTATTCTATCTATATTATGAATATTTATGCAGCATTTAGTGTTTGAATACTTCAACAAAACCCACGTTTTATAATGTTAGAGGTGATAAGAATTAAAAAGTGATTCTTGAGCATATTTCAAGTAGGAGTCAAGTCTATTTCAATGCTAATTGGCCCCCATTTTATATACAAGAACCTCGTAAGACTTGCAACGTAGAAGAAGCATATTTTTAGCTTTAAAGGTACAATTTTTAACTGAAACAATGAAAGCCATATTTTTTAAGATTTTGATCCTAACAAATACTATAAAAATAACTAGCGTTTGGCCCGCGATTTCGCCCGCATGGTAAAAAATAACAATTGGCTTGTAACATAGCTTTTTTTTATATTAATGAATTTAGAAATTACGAAGTAATATAAATGCGCATTATAATGGAACTTCCCACCGGAAAGAGGTATTACTTCGCAATAAAAAGTATTCTATGTACTATGTACTCATACAACCTATTTCACTGTCACAATCGTAAACAATTTATCGTACACATACATACTTATTTATGTCCCTTCAGAAAACGATTGTTTTTTTCTGTTAGTACATAGTATGGGACAGATGTATTTCATCCGGGGATGATACACGTAAGCGATCAAACTTGTCAGAAACGTCTTCTGTTAGTCTGCATCCATAATCGAACACAAGATATATCGGTTCTACACTCTCAAAGGAGACGGTCATAAAACAATTGGCATATTACCTAAACAATCGGCAATAAAACCCAGCCTTTATTTGATTCTCTTGCAGATAATAGCACTACAGATACAGTAAGATCCAAGAGATTTCATCAAAGGAACGAAACCAACAAATGTGTCGTATTGTGCTTGAAATGGTACATTTCTTTGAACTGAGACTAATGAAATGTTAGTTGCTACCTCGCTGGTGGCATTCCTACTTCCTTTGTATTGTATTCTTTTATTTAGAACTAGCTGTTGCTTAAAGCTTCGCCCGAATTTTTCATCTTACAATCTGTATTAACGGTTACCTACTTCATATTGGCAAAAAATTTCAGCCCGTTAACAATACAGTACAACGAAAAAAAACTCACTAATTTCCAAGCAACTGTTACGATCATAACTTTACGACAGATTTCAATCTCGCGAGTTCTTAAAGTGCCATAAGATTTGTATCGAAATCATTTCATGAGCCCTATGAAATTTCTCTGAATCTGAGTTCACGTTTTTCAATACTCGAATGATATATCAGACAAGAATTTAATAAATACATCGATAGTTTCATCTTTAAGTTACTAGATGAAATTGTCTCATTCCTTCTATATTTCCTTTTATGTCAACAATTGAGTTGAGAAACTTGAAAACATTTTAGCTGCCGGAGTACGTTCAACTTCGAGAAGGAAAGAATCGGTAAAGTGATGGACGGGCGGAAATAATACAGAGTCGACTTTATTCTCGTCTCATTTTTCAACAGAATATGTAAAGCAATTGAATTATACATTTCACGTGTTTTTAAGGAGATTTTTTGGAACTGTCATGTATTTTACTGCGATGAGCATCTAGAGCGCTACGTGATTTGTACACGCAAGTATAGTTCATCGTCTCTGAAAATTTTAATTTACATGTAAAGGAAGTTGTTAAAATTTTTTTAATAACATTTCATGTATAGAAATTAAACACTTTTTTAACGGATTTTAAACGCCATTTATTCATTATATTATTAACCCGACACTTCGAACACTTTACAGTGAGCGTGGTCACGGGGAGACTGGAGTCTTTAATTTCTAAATGTATAATACTCGCGAGAAATCAAACACAAGAAAATACAATATTTCATGTATTTTACAAGACAAAAACATGCGAAATTTATATTCTTACAAGGTATGTGTTGTCTTACACATTAAAATATATCAAGTATCACATATATTTAAATAGAACATCTCACGAACGTATTGATATTTCAGATTCTAAAGTGCCTCGACATTTGATATTTAAACTAAGCTTGGTATGCAACCTTTCGCTAGTTAAAATAGTACCAATTTAAATGTTTGTTCACTTTTAAAATGTGGGGAATGTGGATGTCTTGTTTCCATTTTGACGAAGGATATAATAGTCCAGACAAGTATTCTTATTTTCAGTCAGTATTCTTGCCTAGAAGATTTGCAAGAACTTTTTCAATAGGTGATAATATAGCTTTTGTTTGCTTTTTTGCACATAAGATATAATTATCAATTGGTATATATAGAAGGCAAATAGAGTTAATGCCAAAACCCACGAGGCTGACTTCCCCTTTTCCTCACTCTTACTAGTATGGACTAACAAAGGACTGCTAATAGTAGTAGTCCTTTGTTTCCTTGTCAATCGTTTCATTATCTCCAAAAGCTGACAACACATTTGCAGAGGCTTCCTGCTTCTGCAAATGTTCACGGGCGGTTGTGGTCGCTAACCATCACGTAACCACCTGCTGGGTTATCCGCTCTAACATAAGAAGTCTAATTTATAGTTACTACAAACATTGTTCTACTTTTGATTGGGTTTTTACTTTTGTTCAACTGAAAATTACCAAATATTTTTTATAAAAAACTATTAAAGTTCCTACTGACAGAATTTAAAAACCATTCATTGTAATCAGAAAAATTATTATAACCATAAAAACTATATGAACGTTCACGAGCAAAATCTAATTAATTAAAACCAACTGCAATATGAAGTTAAATTCTAAGTAATTAAAGGTAAAAGATTTAATATAAAAGTACACCTTTTACGTTGTTAGACATGTTCAATTACAATATCTAGCTCATTAATGAACTAATCGGGAACATAAACTCACCTCTCACTAGAGTCAGTATGCCCACGGGCATCACCAACACCGCCACCAGGAGGTCCGTAATCGCCAGGGACATCAGGAAATAGTTCGTCACATTCTGCAACCTCCTCTCCAAGTAGATCGCCAAACACACTAACACATTCCCAGCCGCCGTGCACACCACCAACACTAATGCAATCAACGCCCACCAATTATTCACGTCTTTATCCTTATCGTCCGTTTCCGTTCCATTGCCGTTTTTGTCTTCAATTATACTATAGTTGCTTGTTATAACACTCCAAGTTACATTAAAGTTATCGATAGCATCGCCAGTTGGATAGATAATGAACTCCAGCTCATTCATTGTTAGGCGCTTGCGGTGTCGTATTCAATTTCATTTTGCGGAAGCGATTCATCTTATTTCATAAATGTGGTATATTGTATTCGGCGGGTCCATTTTCTTGTTCATTCTTTGAGTAACATCCCTGGTACATTTATCATCTGTAAAAGAAAATTGATATTATACTATTGTGTTGATAACGATCCATTATAGGTAGTTGATTATATAATATAAGATCCTATACTCAATAGAATTTATTTCATCAACTGTTTCTAGGTATGTAATAAAAAAGCAGTTTCAAAAGACTATTGTTTTCCAATCAATACAATAGCTGTTTGTACCTGACATGTGAACCATCGGTGAGTCTTACCGTTATTTTAAAACTATCAAATGCTTATAGTTACTATTTTTTTAATGCCAGAGTCGGCAATAGAGCTGGTGGGTTGTCTGATGGTAAGGGCTTTCACCGCCCGTAAACATTTGGAGAGGCGTAAGGTCGATTTCAGGATTTCACAAATGGATTGCCGAATTCAAATTGGTAAGGGATTGAGAAAAGATTGATGAGAGAAATAAAGGAAAGGACTGGGAAGGGTAAGAAAATGGATATGGGCCTCCATATTCCGAAAATTATCTGCTGTAATGCAAAAAAGGTATATTCTGCTATCATATGTTTAATGTATCCCGCTATGGAATCGAGGGTAAGCGACAGTTGGCGCGGTCATAAATTGGACGAGTGACCAATAACGGACAACAACAGTTTTCTTTAGCTTATTTGTTCCCTGAGTATCGTGATTCTGACTCTCATTTGACCCATATTTATACAGTCTCCATAATTACTCAAAGCGGTGTATACTTTTGTTTACTAGTTACACAGTTGATTGTATAGTTCGCTTTTAAATTAAAAATTTCTCATGAACAGCAATTGCAACGGGCGGAACAAGTTAATTTCTTAATGGAGTTATTTCTTCACAATCTTATAACGCTTTTGTTAAGCAGTCTTATTATAACTTTAAGTTTCAGACGAGTTATTAAGTTTTGTAAGGTTTTCTCATTTCTTATATATTAAAATTTTTATTTTGCTTACTTGTTGAGCAAATTGGAGCTTTAAAAGATATTATTAGAATTCAAATCCACATTGCGTTTAAAAATCTAGAAACATTAATGCTAGCAGCCACAATACCTCAAAATCAAATTATATTTAAGTATGTTTTAAGACTTTTTCCAATCACTTAGTTTTATTATATGATTAAATACGAGTATACTACAAAAAATATAAAAAGTAAAGTCACAGACGATATTCACAAATAATAAATTAATGAGTTTTTACTACTTTTCGATTAACTATAGGTACAAACTAATTTATGAAACAATTTGGCTTTTTCATTATATTTACTTTAAGTTTTCTTTATTAAACTTTAAGTTATTTCAATTAATTGTGAAATCTACGACGAAGTTACGTTATGAAAAACAATAACCTTACACCCACCTGTTTAATGTTAATACAGAAAAGGATAAAGTAAATTTAAACAATAAATATATATAGTTTATTGCAATTGACAGGGTGACCCGAGTTTGGAAACAGAACTTTAAACATTTTTTCGTTTTGTTATAGAAAAATTAAAATAATTTCTGTCGCGTCTAGCTTTATTTTTATAAAATTATTAATTATTATTCTTTTGAGTCTCTTAGGATATTACTTGGTAACTATAGTAACTGTGAATAACTATTTATATAATTAATACGATATAGATGTCCTGTCAGAGAGATTATTAAAGCGTCATAAATCATAGGAAAATTGGTTTTAGAAGCAAGTAAGAAATACTGAAATGCTATCAATCAAATTTAACCTAGGTTACTAGGTCTACAATATATTATCGAAACTAATGTTATGAAGAGAACCTTCTGTATTTCTTTTATGTTTGTAGCGTTTTCACGCAAAAAACACTGGGCCGATTTTAAAAATTCTTTCATCATTAGAAAGCTGCAACTTCACTGAGTGACATGGGCTATATATATATATATATATATATATATATATATATATACCACAGCCGAAGCCGGGAAGAACAACAATATGTATAAGAACTTGAACGCCTCAACGGCTTTTAATGATTCTTGCTTTACTAAAATGCCTTTGCAAGTAAACTGTGCACTAGATTGGAATATTTCCAAAATTCACCTTGGTCCGTAATATTTTGTCAAAACAGTATTCGAAGAAAATTGATGCTGACCTACTTGTATGTATAGAATAATCGATCAGCAAGACAACCCCTAAATATGTTTCCTACGTCACCCAAAGATAGACTGTGGATTGACAAATTTTCATACATGAATATTAAATTGACTACTGACATCCGAGGTATCCAAAAATCATTATCAACCAACCGCCTTGGCTTCAACCGTGATATGTTTTTACAAAAGAATATTATTTTATGTTCTTGCTCGAGGACCACCCAACAAGGTTTCGAGCAATATTCTTGATAAAACGAATTGTTTTACAAATGTTCACCGTATCGCATAGTCGAATAAATGTCTTTACAAATGAAAAGTTTTGTAAAACATGTTTGGAGCTTGGCCTCTGTCAAATCGATTTCCTACCTAACTACCCTCACATAATTAACATTCATAGTAACTGTGATTTCTTAGTAACTAAGCCTTTCATTTTTGGCTGCTGCGAAGTATCTGATATAGTTTTAATATATTCTATTTAAATACAGTAAATTTATGAAAAATCTTTTAATTATAACCAATATGAAGAAGAAAATGTTATAATGTAATAATAGCACTTCTTTTTTTATACAAACCCTCAAAATAATTATGATTAATAATAAACCGTCTTCAAATTGTGAGAACTAGTCCAAATTTAAATAGAACCACGCGGGAGGCTTTCACAACCAGCTTTCAAATAAAAAAGAAATATAAAAAGTTATGAAATCGGTAAATAAGATAATAGAGAAAATACTTGATAATAAAAGAAAAGAGAACGTATACAAATTAAAGACTTTTTAACGGATCTTAAACGCGATTTATTCATTATATTATTAACCCGACGTTTCGAACACTTTACAGCGAGCGTGGTCACGGGAAGACAATACTCAAGAGAAGTATAATACAGGCGTAAAATCAAACACAAGAAAATACTAAAAAGAACGTAGTCCACGAGGCTTGAAATAGATCGCCCATCGGATCCTTCTTTATTAAAAAGTTATTTGGAACTCTATAGGATATTACGTAACGCAGTCCAATAATAGATTGGATCCAACAAACACGCCGGCTTTCTTTATAGCGACAGTCGCTTTCTGAGGGCAATACCATTCGTTTCACACCGCGGACAGATAGCGAACGGGGAGGAAATTAACAAAATAAATTATTTGCGTATCCGTGTGGGGGTGGACGTGACGTAGATTAATCAGTTTTGGGTGTAGTTTTAAGTATGATTCCTTCTGGGTGCGTTTTGCGTTGAACACACGAGGGATGTTTTTTATTTCAGTTTTTGTTGGAGAATATGTTGGCGGCTATGAGAGTTTATTACAAATTCGATTAAATGTTGACCGCCTCGTGATTTAAGATTGTCAATAGATCATAATATTTAATATAATATAATATAGAGCTCATCCAAAGCACATCCAAAATGTTTACGTGTAGGTGTCATCTTACACATATATTTTGTTAGTTATAAAAATAAGTAGCTTGATAACAAAACAAGATTTCTTTTAAATTCCTTTATTATTTTTAAGAATGTAGTGTATTTTTAAGAGGTGTATAAAAAAACTAAATAAATATTTAACAATACGTTTGAATAAAATGGAAACTATTATTGACGATTTCTTTTATGAATAAAATATGTATATGAATGTCATTGCGGCAACTGAGCTGGTGGTTCGCCTGATGGTAAGCGATCACCACCGCCCAAGAACATTCGCAAAGGTGCCTCTGCAAATCGCGATTGATGATTGGAAAGAAGGAATAGAGTGGGAGGAGTCCTTACTCCTTCTCCTTAGAAGGAATTGGGCCTCCGGCTCCCCTACACACCGTACGAAACACAATAGCATTCTATTATATCACGCCGGATTTTTGTAGGGTTTGGTACTTCCCCGGCGAGCTAGCTCAATTCGTGCCGAAGTATGCTCGATGCTCCCACATAAATATTTACATGATTCGGTGGTGATCGCTTACCATCAGGTGTAGCATCAGCTAATACACATAAAAAAGAACTATTGTTAGTAAACCATAAGCGTATTAAATAAGTTACACACCATTACATTTGTTTACAGATACTTAGATACGTCCCCAACTTTTATATCTTTCTATTCAATTTCATATAGAGATTCACAAAGTTTAACAATAACTCCTCCTTTGTTATAAGACTTATAAAGATTTATTGTGCTTTTGTTTGACCCATTTTGTGAGTTCGGGTCGTAGGTAGCATTTTGATAGAGTCAGAATTGCTTTCCTGACCTTTCGTATGTGTGTTGAGTTATGGCAAACTATAATATCATATTTGCAATTATTGAATAATAATAAAAAGTTCCGCTGCGACTTCGCGAGTTCGATAGTAAAAGTATGAAGTTGCCTTCATTAAAGTAAGATTGTAAAACAAACTAGCTGTTGTCCGCAGCTTTGCTCGCTCGGTCTTAATAAAATTTCATGGTACAAGCTTTTGTTTTTGTTTTATCCCCTTAGGGGTAAAATTTATCAAATTCCTTTCTTGGCGGATGCCTACGTCATAACACCTATCTACATGCGAAATTTCAGCCCGATTCGTCCAATGGTTTGGGATGTGCGTTGATATATCACTATGTCAGTCTTTGAGTTATATATATTTAGATAACATAAAGTAACAGACATAATATAGACGTCTAGCTAGCCACTTTCTGTATAGTTTGGGAAATTCACATGGGTATGAAATGTACCAATTAGACTATGTCACTGTCTAGCCTCTTATCTCCAGCAACAATAATTATACCATGAAGTCACTCCATTACGACTTTAATAGATAGACCAATAAACATATTTTCGCATTAATCCTACTTTCCTACTAATGTTATAATTGCGATGTTTGTAGATACGGTTGCGTGGGTGTACGTTACTCTCTCACGTAAAAGCTACTGAATCGATTTTAATGAAACTCATATAGCTTGTACATTAGAATAAGACATTTACTTGCAATTGCCTTACCAAAACCACAAATAATAGTAAGGTCTATTTATTTAGTGAATGGTAAGAATCAGTTTTCGTCAATGTTATTTTGTAATTTGCAAAAAATATTTTAAAATAATTGTTTTTATACTCCTATTGGTGCGAGTTTGTACCGCGTTTTTACCAGAAATATTAATTAAACGATTCACAACTCTAACTAAAGGCATTAACCGGCAAAGTCGCATAACAATTTCGGCATCATTAGCATAGCCCGCGACAGAAATCAAAGTCCAAATGACGCTTCATTGCATTTTAATAGCTATTAGTCCAGGATCCATCGCCCATTTTTGCACTTGATTACTATCAAGCTAATAATCCGTGAGTAGCTTTATTTTGATGAGACGCCCAATAATTTCCGGTACGAAACTTTCGATTGTGGTAGCTAACAGAGGTAGCAAGGATAAAATATGTTGATTTGATGATTCTCAAATATTTATTACTAACTGAATTTTTTTTTGTTAAATCTCAAGACAACTATCTAAATTATTCGAAAAAATATTTGTCCTACAAAATCTATGGTTTGATCAAAGGGTCCCCTCTTTCCGACATGTATCGATAACGAGGTCATCATAAATGATTACTAACCAGCTGATTTTTTTTTTGTACTTAGTTAATATTCATGTAATTTAACAGACATATTGTCCTACAAATTGCGCGGTACATTATCCCGGTCCTACGCTCAAAAGTAGTAGTACAGATCCTTGATGTAAAAATAATTACTATCAAGCTGAATATTCGTGAATAGCTTTCGTTTCGATGAGTCGCCCAACAATTTCCTATGCGAAAATTCTCAATTTTGGTAGCTAACAGAGGTAGCAATGATATGACGGTATGAGTTATTTGAGAAAGGGTATAAATCAAAAAATGACAATGAAAAAATTTTAAAACATAAAATCGTAGGATATGATCCTTCCAGTTTGCCACCAACAAAACAAGAATTGTTGCAACAAATTGAACGAACTGTATTCATCTGCAATGTATGGTGTAATGCACACATGCAGTGCCCCACGGAAAAATTGCCAGAAAATTTTGGATGGACAATAATTGATGGTAAATATGAATATTATTGGTTTGATGGTCCCCAAAGTCCATCATTTGAAGAATTATCTTCTGACTTACAAGGTAACCTATTAATACTATTTTTATGTATTGATTGATTATTCATTATTATATAATTTACTTAATTTTTTCATGTTATTACAGAGTCAGATGTCACAAGTGAAGAAAGTGAAACAGATGAAGATGATAGCGATGTTAGTAGCGAAAATTTATCAGATGAATCTGATGAAGATTAACTTCTTTATATATATATATATATATATATATATATACACAAATTTTTGTACCTAGATTACTAAAAAATAAAGTTATTTAAATTTAAAAAAAGATTTTTTCGCTGTATCTTATTTTACAAATAGGGAAACGAAAAAATTACAATTCTTGTCGGACTAGTGATACATACCTGTTTTCTTGTAGGACGTTGTTTCATTTGGGCAGA
>NC_052112.1:8690411-8716839 GCF_012273895.1 Zerene cesonia | reverse complement strand
ATGAATGAAATACGACGTTTGCGTGGCGCGGGGCGTGTTTGGGCAATAATTTTAGGGAATTAAGAGGTTTTACTGATGTTTTTTAAGATATGTGTTGCGGATTTAACGTGCTAGTAATAATATACCGTGTGGGCTGGCGGTTAAGAGGTTTGTGGATTCTGGTCGAATATGATATGTAAATTCAATCATTTATTTGGCAATGTGGTTATATATAAACTGATGCTAATACATATTGAACTTAATTTTAGTTTTATAAAACAAATATATACCCCACTAAAAAAATTGTGACATACATAATACTATGTCTATTACTAGTTTTTGGGATTTATAGTAGTTTAATAGACATTATTATACATCTTAACTTTCCTCTTGAATCACTCTATCTATAAAAAAAAACTATTAAAATCCGTTGCGTAGTTTTAAAGATTTCAGCATATCCCTATGTATGCTGCATAGGGACATAGGGACAGAGAAAGCGACTTTGTTTTATGCTACGTAGTGATGTACATACTAGGAGAACACTATAGAGAGAGTAGAACCTATTAGAGTCCTAGTTTATTAAGATTGAAAATTGTGGTTCTGTAGAGTTAAAAAAAAAACTATAACCCAATTGTACTAAAAGGAAATTGATCAGCGATACAGGTGTAAAATTCATCTGCCCCTAAATATACAAAGGTTTCAACCTTGATCTTCCAAAGCTTTACTCTTCTAAACGAAGCATTACAAATCAAACCGAGCACTAAATAAGATGAAAATGTAATCATACTAATTGATAGATCATCAACGAAATGGCGAAGTTTGTTTGTTGTTCGCAGGGTTATTGAAGACAAACTTTCAGCCCCAATTCTGTTTCAATTGTTTGTCTTATTGTGTTTTGCGTATCTATATTACAAAAGTTTATTATAACATAATTAATAGGCTACAAAATCATAATTTATTATGTTTATACATTTCATAATCATTACAAACTCGCAGATAATTCATTCTTAATTTTTTTATGTGATAAATAAAGAAAAATACAATCGAAAAATAATTGAACTTTAAAATAATACTGTTCATTTGCTTTTAAAATCGAATATCTAAAAATATCTCTTCATACTATACTATTATTGAAAGCTTTAATAAATATGAAATTAAGTATTTCGATTGGAGGTTAAATTACTCGTGTATTTTCTAATGTGTTATTTCGTGTAATTTTAAAACCATATAATTATGGCCGGTTACTTGCGCTATCAAATGCCAAGGTTTATATTTTCTGAGAAACGCGGGTCGGTTTCTATGTTATTTTTATTACGTGTACCTACTTTATGCTTCAGGATAATAAAGAAAATAATTGCAGTCCAATGTCATGCAAGTCTGTTTTATATTTTGTAGAAAGATTTCCCATCTGAAAGCTACGAGTAAAATATTGAAATAATTACCGGGATAAGCTTAAAGAAAAGAAAACTAGTGTAACTATAGTAATATTCCGCACGTTTCAGTGGGAATCAGATATATCGGAAAATGTACCCTTTGTGACTATATATGTTCTGTTATATTATCCGTCACTATAATTACAAAAAAAAAGCAATAAAAACATCGAAAAAGGTTTAAAGTAAGCCATAAGTGCTTTTATAAGCAAGTTTTTATGGTTTTTAACGATACAATTGTTTCATAAACAATGGAATTCAGAAGATGTTTATAATTTATTGTTTATTACAATGAAAATTATAAAAGTACTAGCTAGTTTAGCTCTTGGCTACGTGGTCAAAACATGCCGTGTTGCATGCCCCATTGTATTCCCTTGGGGGTAGACTTTTTAAAATCCTTTATTTGTGGCAATCTGGATGCCAAATTTTAGTCCGATCGGTCAAGTAATTTGGCCTGTGCGTTGATAGATCAGACAGTTAGACACTTTTTGCGTTTTATATATTACTAGCTACACGGTTTCACCCGCGTAAGTCCGTATCCCGTAGGAATATCGGGATAAAACGTTGCCTATATGTTATTCCAGTTGTCCAGCTGTCTACGTACCAAATTTCATTAAAATAAAAAGGAATAGTCTTTGCGTGAAAGAGCAACAAACACACACACATCCTTACAAACTTCCGCATTAATAATATTAGTAGGATATATTAAGATTTGTTGGTTTACCAAAAGAATCGCTCCACCAAATGGTTTCTCGGATACAATCCAAGAATTCTGGCTACTAATGTCTAGTACCTACTTTAATAAAAAACTTAAGCAATCCCAAACTTCTATTTTACGAATATTTTGTACATATTACAATAGACACCGCTAACTTATAGTGTTCCGACTCCGTTCGACCCGTTTTAGTGTTCGGTGTAAATTATTAACGACATAATATTTGGGATCGAGGCACGTGGCAGACATTAATTTATGGCCCCGGCTTGTAAACAATTGTGATTAATTTTCCGGCTCCACTCTGGGGCGCACTTTATGAAAATCCATTTGATGGGTGTATCGTATGAGGGTCAATCTAAGTTTGTGGAACATTTGCTTTCCTTAGTCAAAGCAAAGTCCCCTAGGATGCGATGTTACAAGGCCATAAAAAATTGCTTATGTGACTCTCCAACCTTCCTATCTCCAGACATAAAAATCGCCCAGGAATGTAAAAATAAGACAACCACACAAACACACAAACGCATTTATAATTATTTATTAATCTGTTAATTTATGGTCACACACCAATTCGTATAATGCAATTATTATTGCTATTATAGAAAAAGAAACATTATGTAAGTAAGGATAAGCTATGCCCACAACTTCATGAGAATGTCACTTCTCGCCGCGTTATTTTTAACGTTTTTTATACATTTTTCGCGCCTAAAATGTCAAGCTGTCGCGTTTGTATGTAGGGCAGCTTTCCTATTGCGATAAAAATCTATAATAGTAAGTTATAATTAAATATCACATCTTACCGCTCTATTTTGTGTTGAGATATACAGTTGACAAGCTTCTGCTTTAAGTATTTAAACTTTTAACCCCACTACACTATAAGGAGGTTTTATGATACCTGTGATAGATTTTTTTAAAGAGAATAATCCAATAAATAAATAAAATCATAAACAACCGTTTGTGTCACAGATTTAGTATCAAAAAAACTAATAATTTATTATTAGGAAAAATATGTCGTCAAAACAGTCACGACATCGTAGATGCATTTTTATATTTGATAAATTCGGAAAACTATACATAAGTAGTCAGGGGACTGACACACGTATTACAGACTAGCGGTCCGCCCTGGCTTCGCCCCTGGTACATATATAGCCTATAGCCTTCCTCAATAAATGTTAGTATGACCAGTAGTTCCTGAGATTAATGCGTTCCAACAAATAAGCAAACTCTTCAGCTTTATAATATTAGACTGTGTTGCCAGTGTCACAATGCCCGCCTTAGCGGAACGCTATTATATTCTGGACGCGCGTAGAAAGGGGTGTATACATATGGTTTATAAATATCAAATTAAATTTTTCGTTCCTTTAGTATATTTTAAGTTATTAGAATATCAAAAATATGTAAATACATAAGTTAAAATACAACACGATAAAATGCCAAAGTATCAAAGTACAAAACGAAAAATAATGCCGCGGTAAGCCCCTTAAAAGTTTGCGAAAGTAGATTTAAAGAGTGAAATTAACCTTTTCTACATAAAAATGTCACAACGTGAAGTAGCGCTAACGATGTGGGAAGCTTTTATGAACGACTTGAATTTGTGGCTAGAGGACAGAGGACGGGCACAGAGGAGCTGCGTATAGAGGCTTTGGGAATAGACGTCTAATATGAATTATAATTTAATACATATTAATCTAAGCTTGATAGAGGGTCAGCCTCGGTTTGTGGAGGTTTGTACTCGTAATTTATTTTCAAACTTATTTTCATACAGTTTGCTTTTTCTTGAGATGGACAAAATTTTCGACGCCTCGTTGACTCGATTTTTAAATATTTCTGATTTTCTATTATATTAAAAAATACTTTCATATTAAGGTTACCTACACGAGAATACTGTAGTGTCATTACCATATTACATATATATTTACATTTTAAGCAAATCATACGTTTCAATATTAATTACACTTAATTTGTCGAAGATAATATCACAATATACGAGTATATCATGCAATTCTTCATTTAATTAACCAATTTAAACCTTCATTCATTATGCATTACAAGCATTTAAAATAAAAAAAAACAATTTTATATTAAACGACTCGAAAAATTACCACGAAATCTTAAATAGATACAGCCTCTACATAAATTTACTCTATGCTCTTAACATTTAAGGTAACAAGAATGGACTCTCTCTGGCCTGGTTATTCAGTGCATGTGACTTTCAATATTAAGTGATCTACAAAATGACATATTAAACAGCTTTTAACTTGACATGGTTATCAAATCTGTTTAGATGTTAAAAGACTACCGTTATTAAATCCTATTTCTACTCTTATCCTACTATTATTATCTCTTCTTCACCCTTAAACCATTCAATTGATTTGAGTGCAATTTGGTACAAAGATAGGTTGTGTTCTGAGAAAGTATATAGAATAGGTTATGTTGGTTCATCACTAGATTGTCTGTTAGAGATATGTAAAGAAGGTGATAAACTGTTGTAAGCTATTATAATAGGGGGCAATATTTCCCTTCATCTTTACAATAATTTTGATTTAAGCACGCAATACGGAGCGCTAGTAGTGCCCATACAATTGTACATATTTTATGGCAGTATTACTTTCTGATAATTTACAGTCGGTATTGTGCAAGCTTTTTGCGATCGTTGCGTGCCGTGCATTTTAATAGGAGCAGATACTGGTGTAATGCTTTGAGTAAATTATGGTATCGCTTTATTTTCTCTATTTACATATTCTATGGAGTATTTATTATTTGGTTGGAATGTCTCCTACAATATATTGTGTGAACTGTATATAGTTGAGTAAATACGATTAGTTTAATTGTAAATATCAAGTTCTAGGAGGGTTTTGACTATAGGAATTTATTCATTCACACCTTATTTTGTATTTGATACATCTAAGATCAATTCGGAGAAAAATGTGTGTATTAAGATTATATCGGTATGATACAATCTACATACAATTAGAAGAATATTCGCGGTTCTGTATTATTTTATTAATTTTATATAAATAAAAATGCCTCGTTAATATTAAAGATTAAGATTTAAAATAAAATAGCAAAAAGCGGTACTTTATGGATGTTCTCGAATCTCCTTAAATAGCAATCTTTCTGTTTAAAGGGTTCTGTATCTTCCTGTCACAGGATTTCTTCGTTGTCCATCTGTCCGTCTGTCTGTCAAGATTTCTTTCTCAACAATAGCTAAGCTATCTGTGATTTTCTTATGCAGGTGATATAATATAATTCCGTTAGACCGTTGGTTGCGTATTGGACGAAAGAGGACAAACAAGAATTTAGAAATTATATACTAGTAAGTATTTGTTAAATATGTAAATTATTAAATAAGAATTAAATATCAAGCTGGAATTAATAAAAATACTAGAGTCTATCTTCTCATAAGGCCCTTAAAAGGAGTATAAAATAAGGCTGAGAAAGTATAATTAATCTCTTAAACTTTCACTCGTTTTTAATATTCTGTGAACACTTTAACCTACACATATCAAATTAAGGGAAGAAATAAGGCAATTTATCTTCCCATTATACAAGGCATATCGCATGAAACATGCGCATAACTTAAAATCTTCCATAAACCTCAAACAGTACAAGAAACATCAGGCTGTATGAATGTCGGGAAATTAGGAGAATGCGTGACCTGAATAATGGTAAAACACATCAGACGCATGGAATATTTCCCATATTATGGGCAAATTGTGTACATGTTATGTTTTTCTTCATATAACGTTTTGTTGAATTAAGTCTTTCATTGTTAGTTAGTAACGCTTTATAGGTGTCGTTTAGAATAAATCGATTTACAAAGTACATTGGTACATTGTTGAAGGTGCATTTTATATTAATGATTATAATCTTATTTTTTGGTAGATTTTTTATTTTTTCATATTTTTAGACTTCGTGAATTATCGAAGCACATGTATCCATTTAAGTAAATGACTATATATACTGCATTGATTTTGATGAGACAATCGCTGACCGATAATGATATGATTCCATATCTAAGATTTTTTTTAAATCCAGGTAGGATTGGTTTTTAATATATCTAACGTACGCGGATCATGAGCAGAGTCATCAGTATCAGTTGATGAAGTAACAAATCTTAATTCATCAATTAAATTACAATCGAGTGTCCGAATCATTCGTAAATTTTGCTACCATTGTTACGGTGTGCATCACTCATATATAAATGAAGAATTTTAATGATTCTATATCCTTCCTACTAATATTATAAACGCGAAAGTGTCTGTGTTTGTCACTATTTTACGCAAAAACTACTGAACCGATTGCAATGAAATTTGGTGCGTAGACAGCTGGACATTGAAATAACATATAGGCAACTTTTTATCCCGATATTCCTCCGGGATACGGACTTACGCGTGTGAAACTGCGGGGCGCAGATATTATATCATAATTTAAAAAGCGTAGATTTCTAACATGTCATTTAATTAATAGAAGTTACAAGGCAATCGGAAATAAACGTTAAATTTTAATTGCAAGAAAACGCTTCAAATGTTTAGAGTTATTATATAAATAATGAGGTATTCATTATTGAAAAGCTGGCAACATTGCTTGTCCGAGAGGCTATAACTAAGTGCCGCACCTGAGCTCAGAAACGGACCGACGCTGAATTATGGCTGTATGAAGATCTTGTTATATGTGCTTTATAAATAATACGGATTTTGGTATTAAAATACATTTTTTATACTTTTCAGTTACTAGTTCTAAATCGTTTTCATTAAAGCTATCAAGATCTTATAGATGGATGGATTTTAGAATAAATTAAATCCTATCGCTGTAAGTTTATTTATTAAAGTTATTGCAAGTCGCTAGGTGATCATCATCATAAAATACATGATATTTGTTTCCACTTCAGGGATAAAGGCCGCGTTGGACAAGTGCATGTTGGCAGACATATGCCGTCGAATTTTCGATTTTTTGAAATGCCGGTTTCATCACATTGTTTTCCTTCGCCATTTCGAGCAGTGGTGACGTATACGAGTATAGTGTGCTGAAAAATCTATTTATTTCCTGAAAGCTCGTCTGGGTTCGAACTGTCGACTTTTTGATTGGAGTCCGAAATCCTAACCAGTGATCTAATTCTTAATTGAATTGTTATTGCTGAATCAAAAATCGAATAACGTAATAAAATCCATGTTTCAACGAGCCATATCGCAAATTCAATATGGCCGCCACAGCTTCTGAAAGTAAATTTTCCAATACATTTATGTGGGACGAGTATTGCATTTAATGCTGTATTGAATGCTTTTTGTTACTATGGATAATACGTTTGATTCGATTGCATTTTCGTTTAATTCTATAAAATAAAATAAAAACTAAGAACCCAAAAGAAAGAGCAATAAACTTAGATTCGACATAAGTAACCTTCATAGGAGGCCTGTGTCCCAGCAGTGGGAACAAATATAGGCTGATGATGATGATGATGATGATAAGTTGTTACTTAAGTAATAAGTTGTAAATGTCATAATTTTGAATGGCACGAAATCAATAATTACCCAATTTTCTAGCGTATGAAAATTCTTTGCGATTATGTTAGTTGTACAAGCAATCCTTTTCCTTGTTTTTTCCTTTATCCTTCAAACTTATACTTTTAATTTATGATGTGTAATAAAACGTATTTAAAGCAAAATATTCTATTTTTAAACTTTTCTTAATCTTTAATAATAAAATACGATGCGTCAAAATAACTGTTTGATAATTTTATCAGTTAATCACAGCATACGATCGCACATTTTACATGAACAGTAATAATAATGTTTTACTAATTATCCGGTTCTAAATTTATTCTCTCGTTCTATTGAAATACAGTTTCGTATCCAAGAAATAGAAATAGAAAGCAATAAATTATTGTCTCGCGTTCCTATAGAAACCATACGCTAATAAACAAGATGTAATACACATCTAAATCAAATCAATTCAAACTCGAAAGTAAACCTTACAAACAATATTCCAAATGCAAAAGTCGAAATTCATGTTTGTTTATCAACAAATAATCCGCAAGAATGAATAATAAAACCTCCATGCTTATTGCTTCCGACGAAGAAAATAAATAAACCTCGAAGAGTAATCATTATATGGCTGTTCTTATATGGCTTATTGTGTATCTCATTATCTTTTATTGAATTCGTAAGTTCGGAAATTCGGATGCTTCGTATAATCGACCTTATTGCTTTATAACAGACATATGTTGGTTCATTGTGTTTGGTATTTGATTAGGCTTATTACTCTATTTAATTTTGTTGAAATTTGTTTCGGTTCCGGTTTTATTATCGGACCTGGTATTGTAAAAGAATTTTTATTGGCTTTGCTAATTTCTCTTCAATCTTATATAGTTATCATTTATTACAATAACATAATTAAACTATTACATGTGTGGCTTTTAGTTGAATTATTAAGTTTTTAATTTAAATCCGAAATAGTTATAGATGAAAATTTGTTGGAAAAGTGATTGTTTTTGTGTAGCGTAAAAATTAAGAACAGTGTGTAAAATATTATTATTACACTATTACACTAATATTGTAAATGTGAAAGTTTGGTTGTTTGGATGTTGGATCGTCAATCGGGATGAAGCTACTGATTTTTGATGGAATTTGGCATACATGGCTTGGGTGAAACTGATTTTAATTTTTGATGGAATTTGGCGTACAGACAGGATATGACATGACTTGGGTGAAAGGATACTTTTTTCCCCGATTAAATGCTCCCTTGGGATAAAACAGGAATCTTGATATCCGGACGGAGCCGGGACGAGCGTCTTGTATTCACATAATCCAAACGTACACAGTTTCGAGAAATTGTATTACAAGAAAAACATCATCCTAAACTTATTTGCATATATTTGAACTTTGAGAACCAAATAAAAACATATCCTGTACAAATATGAAAACATATTTATTGATAAAAATAAGCGTTTTTGGTCCGCCCCGGCTTGGTACTTGGTAGATATTATTAATTCTGTACCACTCAGGTATTACATACAAAGGTGAAATTTTTTAAATCGGTCTAGGTGTTCCTGAGATAAACGCGTTCAAACAAACTACAGCTCCATTTAAAAATCTTTGCTTGCTTCACTCAGGTTATTTAAGAACCAACTTTGTATACATACCGTACGATTACTCAATGATGTGATACTTATTCATATTATAAAAAAAAAGCCGAAAATACGACATCCGACCCCATAAAAAGATTATTACGATCATATGAAGTATTGCCAAATGAATTCGCTACATAAACGAGTTATATTACCGACAGTATTCGTAAATAAAAGAAGGTGCGGCCATTATCTTCAGCGATGTGATAACACGATAAGTATCAATAGGAGGAAAGTGCACCTAATGTGAGATCTTCAACACAACAACAAAATTACTATGTAACTATGGCCTCCGTTTTTGGCTTTCTTTCGTGGAATTACTTCAGGTTCGAACTTCGTATGTGCGGTTATTTTGAAGGAGATACATATACTAGCCGTCTATCTATTACGTAGTGATCATAGATTTTATCAAGGATTGTTACAAAGGAGGGCTATATTTTCAGGATTATGTTATAATAATTTATTTATTCACACAACACAACTTATAATTGTATGATTATGAAATGGTTCTAATCCATATTATCTTTAGCAAATATTAATAAATTTTTTTACGGTTTCATTATTTTAAAAAAGACGTTATATAAACAACAATAAGCAATCTTGCGGAAGCGATCTGTCTCTATGAAGCGTTGCTTTTATGATAGTTCCAACAGCATTTTATACATGCTATCTGACGCTCATGACCTTATTGTGGCACTAAGCAGGTGGTCATGTGCCTAGTGATAGTGCTGTTCTAGCATTAAAGAGCATTCAGTATCTAATATTGTTAAGTACATACTTAACACACTTAAGTATACACATGTATACTATCATAAATATAAGTTATGCATACTAACGTATTCTGTTTGGGTTGGTGTGTCTGAGATAAATTATATTATTGTTATAATAAAGCAAATGTGTCTCAACTATTCCATTTAAATTCTAAAATGATACAATATATTTCCAGTGTATTATAACACTAGTCTTTATGAAGCTTATTAAAATTTAGTATATTCGTAATGCTAGATTTTATACAATAACTGAGCTCATGGCTTAAGGTATTAGATTAAATATATGTACTCAGATACGACAGATAAAATGGAACAACCTAATGTAGTGGAGCGAATGTTATTAACCGACGTTCATAAAAACGAAGTAGGTTCTCAATTCGAATGTATTCTTTGTTTTGTTACTGGATAACTCCGCTTTCAATCAATTGTTGTGATTCTTTATGTTTTTGATAGGATTTTTGTCATTTAGTTCCATTTCATTTTGTGACATTTGTTGTAAAAAGAATAATTTAACGTTAAAAATACATGTAGGTATATTGTACACTTCCTTTCTTGTATTAATTTTTGGGTTTCAGTTTATAAAACTTCGAGTATATAAATAGATATCATGAAGTATAAAAATGTTACAATTTTTTTCTATAAAACTAATTTATTAATATTAACATTTTAGAACCTGGATTATATAACCTATATGGGCTATTTATGTTGATGATGATGCTGGCCATCTCACCATAGGCCTCTGTCAAAATTGTTAAAAATTTCAGATACAAATACATCGATTAAAACAAAGCTTCTAACACACTTTTTACTAATGTGTAATGATAAGATTTTATTTGCAAAACCATTCCGAAACTAGACAATTATCATCCTTCGAAGTAACTTAGAAGACCTCAAGATAGAACCGTCCCGTAAAACTAAATTCAGACCATTACCTCACGCGCCGACCTTTTCGACAGTATAACGCGCCAAATTCGTCTTATTACCACACCTATAACCTGTGAAATGAATTGCTCAACGGTTTTTATGTGCCTAACGTTATTGGGAAGTCAATTCAGTCTGTGCGAGTGGGGCAACTTATTTTTTATTAGACTGTCGCACAATTTCATTTGCGAATTTGCCTGGCTGTGGGATGTTTCTTGTATTGATTATCCTTTATGCGAACTATCGATATATTACTAATTCATTTTAAAATTCAAAGCCAGGTATGTGTTGAATACAAAACTGAATGAATCTACAAATGTTTAAATATAATTATAATCTGTCTAATTCAAAAATATGCTAAAAGACCCTTCATTTTGTATTTGCGTAGCACTTTTGGGCTTGCAATAATAAGACTCGAGAGCATTACAGGACGGTGAAGTAAAACAAAACGATTATCTCATTAGGTGAAAAGTCCCTTTTATTTTACCCTCCACGTTTCTCCTTTTTACGATCGAAATGAACGAAGTTTCCAACAAAACACGGTCTAATCACAAGGTGTAAGATAAAGTTCCACGTTGTTTGTAGTTAAAAGCGTCGGACTAAGCGTTTGAAGAACACTATATAGGTTGTAGTGTAAAATAAAATTGCCGCGTGCAAGTTTTGTCTTGGGAACACTTTAGCCCATTAAAGTTTAAAGGCTTCAGGTAAACTCGGTGGGAATGCTTTTTAAGTGTTAGGAATTTTAAGGCCGATTTACCGTTATACACATTCGACGTTGTGGCTTTTTGAAATTGTTTTACTTTGGTCTTTGTTATTATGGAAGGTGGGGTTAGATATACACAAAGGCGTTATGTTTAAATTAATTGAGTTACATTTAAGATTATAAATATAATCCTTTCATCGTATTAGGTATATTTAACAAAAAATAGCACTGATCAAATTGAGAAGGTGTCTTAATTGTATTAAATGTATTAGCAATATTATAAAGGTAAAAGTAATTACTTCTGTTTGGCTGTGCTTCATGCCTATACTACTGAAAAATATTATTGTTTTAAGTAGATTAATTTATTCATAAATTCAACACACGATAACATACAATAGTATAGTAAGTTTTCTGTTCGTATCTAGTTAAAAACTGCAATAAAAATAAACAATATAAATAATATTCTAACTCTTACAACCCTTCAAAGTTATAAAGTTAGGGCTATTGAACATCGCCGTGATGCAGGATGAAAACGGGAAAAATTGCCAAATTATCAAGCGCAGTGACCCGTCTATTCGATCAGCGGCAACGGTCAAATCTTCCTGAATCATTGCGAATTAATCACATGGTATTGTGCGCTGCGGGTCGGCATACCTTGGGAATTCAATTGTTTGGATGAATCAAAAATAAAGGGTTTAAAACGTTTTTGTATCGTTTTTGGATTGCGTTATAAACCACGGGAAAATATTTATTTGTGGGAGAGATTGAATGTGGGAGCTGGAGAACCGTTTCCTCTTCCTTACCCTTTCTAGCTCAATCCTTCGACGTAGGTTAGATAGCAATAGTTAATGGGTAGCAAATAGTAATAAATCACAGAAAATTAATAATATATGCTGCAGGAATAATAAAATATTCTTCTAGCCATATAATACGCAGGTATTCTGACTAAAATATCCCATTGTATGTCAATAAAAACAAATTTTTAATTTTTAATATTCGCCAACTGAATACAAAAAGTATGGGTCATTTACGAGTCAATCGCTTGACATAGAGTTTCTGTACAAACAAGCTAAAAGACTAACTGCAAAAGAAATTGATCGCCCATCCAATTCATAAACATGTAAACCAATGCTTAAGCTCGATATTTAATTATAAAGTAATAGGATTCTTTTAACTCTTTCGATACGGAATTCTAGTAAGACGATCCAAATTTATATTTATCCCTTTCTAACATCCGCGTATATAACCCAGCAAATTTTATCATGCCCATTGTGATACAGAAATCGAAATAGCCAATGAAACGCAAGAATAAAGGCATTATTCCTCCGCCAATACGAAAAGCAACGATACCTCTTTCACGGTGAGTTTGTCTTGGTCTCTACGAGGGCTCGCAATAAAGCAATTTCATATGGCACCATTTAAGTGGAAAATTGGCAATTTTAGCGATATAAATGTGGTAGTCTAGACACTAGAACGATTGCATTTACATACAAAAAGAAACTTTTTTTTTCTACAAAAATCATAATATGTATTTCACTATAAATGAAACATGAAACATAGCAAGTGGTCAGCAGCATAAAGAGGTAAATGCGGCGACAAAAGACTCCTATCCTCACTATCTTCATAAATACTACTTTAAACCTAATGTAGGTCGGAGCGCTTACTAGCAAAGACAATGTATTAATGGATTGAATCAATATGACTTCACCGTAAGATTGTATAATCTGTTACACTATAATCCAACCAATAATCCTAAACATTTTTTTACAATATAATGCATTATTTTTCGGTGGATTATACTGAAATGAAATTCGACGGCACGTACCTCACGCTCTGATTTATTATGTGTGCTTAAGTGGTACGTTACGTTTACCGATACGTTTAAAACTCAAAACTGTGTCGCCATTCTCTAATTTTGTATATATAGAAATAATAAGAAAGTTAACAAAACTAAACATCACAAAGGGAAATGTGAAATCCTGTCCTGATTAATATCTACGTTATTGTTACAGAAGTTAAAAGTTAGGAAGGATAATTCGTAGGTCTACTTTAGTATCTTGGTTCATTATATTGTTTTAATGAATATACTGATAGCCTTTACATATGTTTGGAAGAACTTGTTTAGTGATCTCTGAGGCAGCATTATCAATACGTAATTGTATTAAAGTAAACCATAGATAGTTTATGATATGCTTCAATACATAGAGTAGTTTGTGTTGAGAATATACAAAATTAATACGAAGGAAAAAGAAAACATAAATATCTTCGTGACTGCGTCATATTAGTTCTTATCTCCTTCAGAATAAATTCTTCAATCATAGTTGGAATATATGATTTAATAAACGACACCCATCACTCCGTCTTGTGATTTTTGCGGTCTGCCACACTTTATACATTATATATATCAGACATTTTTAAAAGCCATTTTTTATTATTTTTTGGATTATTTTATGAATATTATGTTCCATTATCTAAACAATTTCTTTATTTAGATTAAAGCGAATATAGCATAGACATCTAAACTTCAAATATAAAATGTTATGGTTCATTATAGTGATGTCTTCGATAAAATTTCTTATTAAAGTCAATATACAAATATTAGCCACGTGACAATGTCAGTCTGGGGAATATGGTTAAAATTTCTGAAGGTCGCGTAATAACGGTGCCTATCGACTTATGTCATATTGATTGGGTCCCAAAGGGGTGAACCGTGACAAAACCTAATCCTAAAATAACACAATATTACAAGTACTTGCTACATAAAGAAAGTAATGCTATTAAGCTGTTTTTTTTCCAACTTCCCTTTAAAATTATTTGTTTTTTTGTGGCTCACCTAATTGTGATGTTGAAAACAAATACCCTTCATCTATTGTCTACTGTCTCACCACATTGGTATTGATTGTTACATATTTTTCTAGTCGTCAATAAAATTGTATAGTATGACAATCAACTGGTTATTGACTGGGGTTAGTGGCCAAGGTCTTTCAAGCACTTTAAAAAAAAAAGACTTATGAAGCACGCGTTTTAATAATTATAAGATACAGAGTTTTATTTTGCGAATATATTGGTGTAATGGATTCAAAATGTTTTATATTCATTCATTTATAGATACAATGTATCCTTTTTGCTATTTTATATCAAAGATGATATAAAATAATATTATTAGTAGTAATTATTTTCAATAACGCGCAGACCCCAGTAAAGGAAAAAAAGTACCCAACTATTACTCTTGTGGAGTAAATGTGCCAATTTCGGAAGTAGGACAAAAACTTTGATTCGAGATAAAAGAAATCCGATGTAAGCGCTGAACTGGAGAAGTGCCCCATTATACGAATCGGGTTTAACATATAATTTCGCTTTTCATATCAAATTCGGGCCGTAGATGCGTCGCTAATATACAAATTTTTGTAACATCATAATGTAATAATTATTCTATATTTATTGTAGTTTGTATGATTCGGATTAATACCCTTCTATATATTATATAATATCTAAAACTGTATGTTGTATCGAGACGCCGATTTTTACATAAATACCCATTATAATATTCAATTCGAACGAGTATATTCTGAGATCGGCGCGTTCAAAGGAACAATTATTGATATTGTTATATAATATTCGGGATTTTCAGAAGAAAAACACCCAATCTTTTGGACTTACGTGGGGATACAGATAGTACAGGTAGCATATCTATATTACAATACAACATAATATCTATATTATTAAATTTACTACATATTCATTATAAATTTCGAAAAAGAGCTCCACACTTCACACAAACACACACACACACACACACACACGCACACACGCACACACGCACGCACACATACAAAGAAACAACACCTATCCTATATAATTAGTTATATAAACCGATTGTTTTGTACTGCCAAAATGTTATTAAATCCAGGTAAGTGTCAAGTCAATTATTCACGATAAAAATAGCGCTCTCAAGGGAAATAGCCCTATATTTTAACGCGCTATTACCTGACTGATATACATGAAATATTACATCAATCCATCAAAACGTTTCGTTTTGCTTAAAAGTGTAATTTGCGAAATTGGGGAATAAATTTCAACTATAAATTAGTGACGAATATCTAACGATATATTTCGTTTCACTTCTTTTACTACTGCTTTTTATTCATGTATGTACTACTTTTATATGCAGATACACTAAAACATTAATTAGATGGGCTTTTATAAAAAAATCGAAATAAAAGACCTGCTTAGGAATTTAGGCCATAACTAGAAGATAATAAACGAATTCTGTTAAAGAATTATGTTATGTATTAGTTATGAACATAACAGACATAATTATGTATTAATTATGTCTGTTATGTCTTTTGGCAAATCAAATATATAATATGTATACATGACTCCCTATACCGTGTATATTTTGCTTATTATTCTTTTTTGTGTCTTTTATTTAAATAATGCTTTGAATTGATGCCCCTTGATAAAACTGCATATTAGAATGTTAAATGAAAAAGCAACCAATTCCCTAGATACCCATTTTTCTATTTTTAGTTTAAATACAAAATCTAAAACAGGTTTTCGAACTTAGTAAGTTATAGTTTGTATTTTGAACCGACTTTAAAAATGGAGAAAGTTCTCAATTCAACTGTATTGTTTTGTTTTGTTACGTGAGAAATGGGAGAAACGATTTCGGTGATTTTTATTTAATTGAAAACTGATCTGAGTTCCACGTGGTCTCATTTAAACATGGTCTTGTTTTGATTTGAAGGCGATTAAGTTTCTGTAAATAATAATGTAAATGATTATCTGAAATTATTGTCAAAATAAGAAAATGACGTAGAAAATTTTGAAATTATGGAAAGCGTAACAACCATTAAAAGTCTGCCATAGCAGAACTTGTCTTGCTACGTATTAGGAAAAATCTAAAATAAATATATAAATATTCAATGATACAAAAAGTAAAGAGCTTTATAATTTTTTATATTGCAAGATCAATCAATCGCAGAAACAAAAGTAGTGTGTAATGTATATATCTGTGTCAATGTCTGGGTCGATTTTTTTGTATTTGAAACTTCTAGTGTTCACAATACAATACTGTATTACTTGAACCATTTTTATAGCAAAAAGAACATTGAGATGTAAGTGGCCTTCAAGACACAGTTTACCACTAGTTTAGGTTTTATTCTGTTGTTCTGTGTGTGTGTTCATTTTATTCTGTACCGCTGACTTGTGAAATAATATACTATACCTTGTTTTATCAAATTGGTTAAAGATACCAAAAGCTTTTGTTTGCCATGTCAGCTCTCTAATATAATATACATAATATAAGCAGACTGGCGCTGCGTTGAGAGGCAATAGAGAATGCTAATACCATGGCAAGCTTTGATATGCTAACTTGACTTGTTCCATCGTGTTTCAGCCATAATGCTGTTATGAATCCGGTTGAATTGACCGTTCGTTTGAATAATGCTTTTAACTGAAGATTTTGATATATTGCATCATTATTTTTATTTATATTTCCTGTATCCAAATGTTGCCTGGAAGAAATCGCTTCAAAGCGATAAGGCCGCCAGATTGTACAGTAGATATTGTTTATTGGTTTTTGTTAACTGTATGTGTATTGTACAATAAAGTGTTAATAAAGAAATAAATATTCTTTTAATTATAGAATAATAAATGGACATGATATACACGTGTCTTTGGTAGAATTATTGATTGCGTTTGAACTATGAAAAATTAGTGTTAATGTTGAAAATAAAAACATTACTATCATTTTAACTTATTAAGTATAAACTTTAATAGACAGTTGACCTCGTATATGAACTGATATAGTATAGAAGGGATAGTTAACGTTTATTTCAACTAATTCTGTGCATATTGAGATTTCTGCATATTAGTGATAGAATACATAATTTTTATCAATGACCTACTAAAAACCACAACGCAATCAATTTCTCTCTTATTTTATAATACAAAACGTAGAAATAGCTACATCTTAATTAAGATTCCATATTAAGATTACCATATTTTAGCACCTTAATATCTAATTAGGTGCTTCATTATGGGAAAACGGAACGCCTATGGCTTTATCCTCAAATTTATCTGCCTTGATGAAAATTGTTATGGTTGTCTAATTTACTTTCATTGAATAATTTTGAACTAATTAGTTACATTTATAAAACTAATTATTTACTTTTATACATATGTTATAATTACTTAAAGGTATGTTGTTTGTACCGAATAATAACATTCTAAAACAGATTTATTAATTAATATATTAAAACGTTATTAACAATTTAAACAATATAAAATTCTTTTTTATAACTTTTTTTGGATCTTTATGTATCAAATATTACTTTCCCTGGTCGATAATGTTGGGTCGGCATCAAGGTGCAGTGTTTCACTGTTTCTACAGATCCTGAAGCTTCCATTTGTTGCACTCGTCGTTCTGGGCATTTACGAAGAATCTCTCTTACACGAGTAATTTATTTTTCTGTGATTCTAGACTTATTCTCCTTTGTATTCAGGTATGACACTGAATCTCATTACATATCAAATATCGCATTTTATTTCATCTTTTTGATATTTCATAGGTTTTATTAAAATAAATAGGGCATTCCGTTTTTAATTTTACAAAATATGTATACAGAAATAGTATCCAAAAATGCTAATCAAGACAAATATTAAATGTTGTTATACAATTTGTTTTAGTATTCGACACATAAAAATAATGATATATTGATTAATTTAATTAGTTGTGTATTTAATTTTCTAGCAATTTCATTTATAAATATTGAATGAGTATAATAAGCATTAGTGAAAAAGTCATTCAAAAAGTTTATTAGCAAGATTATATTAATTTAGAAGCAAAGCAAGCAAAGAGTTTATTAGTTTAGAAGCAAATTAAACCAGTACTTAAAAAACATCAAACATTTACACGATATAATGATATAAATTTATGAATTAATGGAATCGCTTTATTTAATGTTCAGGGCTGTATTTCTTAGAAATACGAGTAATGCGCTGAATGAAATAGCGGTTATACTCAATTACGCTATAGCGTAGAGTATTCGTAGCAGCGTAGAACAAGTACGTAGCTTGGGGCTACGTGTACGTTCTACGCGTGTGTTGTTGATTGTTACGTAAGTAATTTAAGAAAAGAGTTATTTTAATTATAGAAGCATTTTATTTAAAGATTATAAAAGTTTTTAATATATGTATTTTTTTGTTTCGGTATTTATATTGAAAAAAGTATTGATACGACGATGAGAGAAGCCTTTAATTGAATAATCTAATGCTTGGAAAAAAACAAATTAATTACTTTATCTAATGTTTCATATTGCTTATAAACTTTGTTTGTTTTGGTCTGAAACAGGGCTTTGGATTACTAGCATTATAGCCCTGTAGAGCCGTTACAGACGTTGACAAATTACATTGCAACCCAATTGGTTCTAAAAGGGCTAACAATTGGTTCTAGTATAATATCTACCTACTGCTACCACTTCCACTGCTGACGCATAGAACTTTTCATGAATGATATGAGAGAAATGCGAAAAGTACATTTTTCGGCGTTGATAAACGCATTCGTTTCATTCTGAAATAATAAGTTTAAACATCACATAAAACGTTGGTAGCGGTGCCGTAATTAAATGATTTTTAACTGTCTTCAGCCGCCATACATAAAAATGTTTCTCTCTAATAAGAAAAAAATTCCATACCCTTGCAAAAACATCGTGTGTTTAGGTAATTTCCAGTACCCTACACAGATGTGATCTCAGAGACAACCCTCCGAGCACATCCATCTTACAAATTTATCCGAGTAATACAAAAACAAATTCCAAGCCGAAAGGATTAACAAATCAACAATCTATCATTCGCTGACAGGTTTCTTTGTGTCACCAACAAAGGTTGCTTTAATGAACTCGGTGCTGGTGGTCTAATACTTGGGAAAGGTCAATGTGTGACCTTTGGATTTAAATATGTGGAGCTTATTGTTGGCATATTAACAGATTTTTATATGTTTGTAGTTGTAAAATTGCGCATTCTGACTTTAACGTAAAGACTAAATTACGATGTGGTAAGGTTTACGTGTGTTTTTAGGATCTATTTTAATATTTTATCTCACTTCACGCCATATACATTAGAATAATCTAACTAAAAGAATATTCTTTCCAATAATTGGATAATTGCAAATGTTTAATTAACGATTTATTGGATAAATTTCTATTGAATCAACTAATTTTAAAGGACATTTATTCATTATATGTATGTGCCCTTTTGGTTAATTTGAAAATTTATTTTATGGTATATACCAATGGATAAAACTAATATAAAATGGTCCCAACCCATATCTTTCCTTTTGATAAAGCGTATAATTATAATATCAATAGTTCACGTGAGAAAGTCGAAAGTCTATCCAAAAAAAAACAATCGTATTTCATTGTAGAACAAAATCCTTCATTAGTTTTTCATTCCAGGTTACACTTAAATAAATAAACAATTAAGAGAAAGAATTGCCAATAAGATTTCATTTCGTAGTGAATGTACAAATTGGACTATAATTTGGTCTCTATAATATATAGTATAATATATAATATATGATCTATATAGTGTAATAGTGTCTCCTAGTTTTGGCTGCTGTTATATCCGTGTATTTTAGTACATAATAAAACACCGGACACAGTAAGTAGGCACACAATTCAAAAGCACGTCCGCAACGCACGAGCAATAAAATTAGAATGAATCGCACGACCTTCATTGCCTTTAGATTTACATACAAACATAAGTATACGAAAATACAGGTGAAGTCAATATAGGAGTAAAACAGTTCGTAGTTACTTATTGATTATAACTTATTGAAGTGGTCTTTAGAATCATTGTGATTTCAAACCTGACGCAAACGTAAGAGACAAAAACGACAGGTAAGAGACACAAATGTGTAGAATGAAGCCGGCAAAGAATGAGACAGAAATATACATACTATTTTATATTTTATATATATTTATCTCGTTCTTTTGTCGATTTACTGAAGTTTCACTTCTATCGTGTGTGAATCGTACACACACCTTTTTTTTAAACACGTAATGTTATACTTTTACAGTACATTGCCTTTAACTTCATTTGTTCCCTAACACGCGTCTAACAAGATTCTCTACAGTTAATATAAGATAAGCGTGGTGTACCTTAAGCGGCAGTTACATTCGATTTTATTTTAAAAGTGAAGTCCCGTGTCCCCTACGGGCATGGGGCAGATATGGGGTATGGGGCAGATGATGTTCATCTGTTTCACTGATCGATTTTCTTTATGTAATTTTATTTTACATAAAGATTTTTTTTTCTTAGTTTAGATCACAAAAAAGGTGTGCATATGCGAAGTCCTACATCATTTAAAAATCATATACCTACTGATGAGCCATTGTACTGTATGTTATCGTAATTAGGCCAGGGCCAGTGAAAGCATAGAAAGTACCGGGATATGCGGAGTTTACGGAGATAAAATTTACCCTAGGCCCTTGTTCTTTGTTCTCAAACTACATGCGCACAAAATTTTGTCCAAATTGGTCCTTCCAGAGAAATAGATAGATTTAGTTTCGCATATTAGTAGGGATGAAGGGCAATCTCATATTAATCAATGAAGTAAAGACAATTTAAACACATTAACTATAATTCCTTACGAAAACTGTCCATACAAATCTTCACAATGAAATCTCTAAACATGTAGCATATAAATAAGCTTCACGCTCGTGTGCTGACAATGTGCAGTCTTCTTAACTCGTTATAAGGAGGTTATACATACAACTTAGCCGGGCCTTTCACATCCGCCGACACTAATTGCGCTGTATCCGCTCGATGTATTGGATTTTATACCAACTTATACGTGTTTCAATATCGAGTTTAGATTAAATACCTGTGGTAAGGAACCATCGACGGTTATGTTTTTAACAAGCTTCTATACAAGTTCGTTAAAATCTTCTATATACAAGTAACTGTACATTTTTGCGCTTTAATAAATTGTTGGGGTTGAAATGTTTGTAGTCTAATATATTATGTTGTACTTTTAGATAAGATTCAATTGCGAATTTATCTTTTCTCATGGTGGTTTATTTAGACACAAATATATCGTTTTTAAAATCATGTTTATGGTAAATATATTTATTTAATGTTGTTTAAAAATTTATCGTTGCTTGTTTTTGTAATCATGTTTTTAGATTTATTAACTTAATGAAATTTATCATGAAAATGGTTAAGACATATTACAATACATCAAAAATGTATAGTTTATATATTTATCAATACTTCTATAACATAAGAGTTACAGTAATACAAAACTTAATAGTTTATTTCATAGATTCAAAAATTCTTTCACCGTTTGATATGTCCTTGATTTCTATAAGCTATATAAAATACAATAGGTGAAGCCGGGGCGGACCGCTAGTCATATATATTTACTTTAACTTCAATACGAATAATATTAGCATTAATTAGAAACAGCTTCATAAGACAAACATTGCCAACTGAAAATAATTTTATTCTACATATATTATACGTGTGAGGATGTATATATGTATGTTTATAACACATTTACGTGAAATTCTCCTATTTTGACTATCCTTATCAGTTTTTTAGCTTTATCTCATAGCGGACAACTAAGCTAATATCTCCCCTGATCGTAAGCTATCATCGCTAAGTACGAAATACAGAAGCATTCGCATGCTACTATATGATGTCGATCGTCCGTATCGATGTCCCGTCCCCGGTACGAGCTGGCCCAATTCGTGCCGAAGCGTGCTCAACTTCCACAATAGAGAATTTATCAAAAAACATACGCTATATAAATACTTATTTTCCCTTTTCCCTGCGATTGTACCCGGGCGGCACAGCTTGTTTCATATAAACATTGAACGACTAAAAAGTTTCCGAGTTCGACACCGGACTATATTATTCCATTAATCATTTCATTTATATAGGGGTGGATCACCGTCAAAATTAGACCTTCGTCAGTAATAATTAAAACAAAACTGAAGTTTGTTTGAGTTCCAACAACATTTACGCAAATTTGGAATCGTCTGAAGTTGTTCGGAGTTGATAGAGATTATCCGGGTATTTGTCTTTTTGATCACTGATATACAATTAAATAGTTTAAGTAAAGGCTAATTTTAGGGTCGCTATCGGCCATAATCGAGCGAGACTTAGTAAATATTTGCTGGTTTGCTTAGTGAAAATAATCTATTGAAAATTTTGTTTATTGCAAACTTTTTATTTGTCTTATTTAATACTTTATTGTATAAACAATTACCTATAGCTGTACCTATAGCTTTTTTATTCGATTCAAAAATGATTTTATTTCGAATATTTATCAAACTTTCAACTACTTATTATTAGTATACTAGTTTGTAACGTAGTAGATGAAACAAAATACAAAGAAAAGAAACAATAAGTAATGATATAGCATAGCAGGCGGCCTTACCACTCATTTAAACTGTACCAGTAACTAGTTAAAGTAAAAAAGAAACTAATTGTCAATCAATATTATATTTATATACAATTGATATTATACACATACAAAGAAATTATATTATCATCATCAAGGACGCAGGCCTCCTATTCATCAATTTATAAGTAATTTAATAACATTAATGAATCGCTGTTGTCTTATTATATCAAATAAAATAAATAAACTGTGATGGCAGACGTCATGTATCGTCGAACTGTTGATACTTGGACATGCTGGTATCTTCAGGATGTTTTTCTTCACCGTTTCAAGCAGTGGTAATTTGGTTACTGAAATGTCAATTTATTTCGTGCATGCTCACATACCTAATATATAAATTTTAGAGTATTGTATAATAAATAATGCTACTAGAATTATAAACGTGAAAATTTGTGAGTATTGATGTATTATAATATATTGTTACTCTTTCACGCGAAAACAGACTATCGTATCTGCATGAAATTTAGTACAGACATACATCATAGTCTGAATTAGCACATAGGCTACTTTCTACTCTTCTACTTTCTCTTGTTTTTCACGCGAGTATCGTCGCGGGTTACATCTATCCTATCCTACTAATATTATAAATGCGAAAGTTTGTAAGGTGTGTGTTAGTTGCTCTTTCACGCAAAAACTGCTGAACCGATTGCAATAAAATTTGTTACGTAGATAACTGGACAACTAGAATAACATATAGGCAACTTTTTATCCCGATATTTCAACGGGATACGGACTTAGGCGGAAGAAACCACGGGGCGCAGCTAGCTATATAATAATTTAAAATTTCGTAATTGTTTATACCACGATACATTCTTCGAAACAATTAAATGACAAGCAAACATTGTATTGGGTAAATTAAGACACGCCATTATACAAATACAAGAGTAACAAAGAAATTTTAAAGTACATAAAGAATTAAATCCCATCTTGAATTTTTAACGATACTTGGTAGATTGACGCAAACAATGGCAATGAAAATGTAGTGCATGAAGACATATTGATTTTTCTGCCTTTTAATATTGGACTTTTACTTAGTAAGCTATTGTTAGAGACATTTATATCCAGGATTATCTGTGAACCATATGGATTGTTTATTAATGGATTAATTGGATAGGAGCTGTAACATATCGTTTAGCAGAGTATGTCACAGAGGTTTTATGACTGTTTCGTAGTGATATTTTAGCTTGTTTCTTATTAATCTTAGAAAAACCTCTTTTTATAGTTTGTGAGAATCTGGAGTTAGAATGAGTATGCTCCTACTATTAGAGGAATATCGTATCCTATTTTCGTTAATATCGAAAGAGAGACAAAACACTAGAACGAAAGAGAAACGATAAAAGCCTCACAAAAGCCATGACAGTTTAGTGGCGGTGAAATAAAATAACCTGATTCAATTTTAAACGACCGATAAAAAATGGATTTTTAAGATAAAAAACATTGTTGGTGCTGTTGTGGTTTAAAATACAAAATATCGATTCAGTCATGATGATACAAAGGCCTCATAATATCACACATTTTGAGTCGTATATATATAAAAAGAGGTGTATCAAATTCGATAGTGTATTTATAAGCATATACGTGCCTAACTACCAAGTCATAAACCGCCACATAAATTATACTTTTTTTCATTTAAAATAATATATTACTTTTATGTTAAAGGTTTTTCTAAGTACCATTTATTGCAGATAAATGAATAGATAAAGGAACGATTAAATTACCAAGTAAAACAATATCAAGCAATGTAGATGATATTCCCATTACCATGCAGATTGCAGGCTGCATAAACAGCGCCAAGATCGCAGTATTAAATTCATTACCTCGGGCTTACAAAGACCTTGCGGGTTTTAATATGTTATTATTATTAAAGCACACACCAGCTGCAAAGCGTTTGATATTCCAGCAAAGTTATAGAACATTTTAAATGGATGTATTTGTAATTGTGTGTTTGTTCTGTCAAATAACGTATCTAATATTTCGTAATTTCTTTAATAGCTTCATAATTCTGGACAAATGCCCGTAATATTGGTCGAATACGTTGGTTGATTGGTGAACGAAAGGATTAATTATAGGAATAAAGGAAAAGACTGGCAAGGGTAAAGAAAAGTATGTGGATCTCCCACTTACGATACTTTTATGTAGTTAAAATCTTTTGAACGACATTATTTTAAGGATGAATATAATTAATCGTTTCGAGGGCTCTGTATACAAAGAAGACTATAGAAATTTTATAACTACAAGAATATTTTTATCACAAAACAAAAGAAACTATTGAGATGAATCGTCAAAGGCTCAAGGTCAGTTCTATCATTTAAAACGATCAAGGAGAAGATTTCTATAGCACTGGTTGGAATTTCCGTTGTTAAATATAATTCTAATTCATATTTGTCGCTTTTAGTCGTATAAAGGTGGTTTGATAGACGTTCTATCGGCAACACATAAACAAATATATCCATTCTATACATTCCACTAAATATTCATGGATTACGTTAAAACGTTTATTTTACGACGTACAAAGGTATTAAAAAAAACCTTTAAACCGGCAGCATTTTGCGGTTCATCCAAATAAATTGGGCGTGAAGTTTAGAATGCCCGAATAAATAGTCTTTGCTGACAGTAAAGAATGAATTGTGCTGGAATTCATTACACGGCTTCAGCGGGGATTGTGGGCTGTAGACGGCTATTAATAAACTTTGCCTGCTGGTGAGGTAGCACGGAATGCTTGTGTGTTTTTAACACGCTTTTATTAGCTTCACCTGTATGATTATTTGTTTGTTTACAACGAAATACTTTAGACTCGATTTTGACGCTCTTCAAATGGACGGATTTAATTCAAACTTTGTACACTTATCAAGGATAGGTTATTCATGAGTTAATATTATTATGCTGATTAGGATCGCCAAGATTAAATAATGAGAACAAGTGATACAATTTAGTTGCATCTGTAATTTCGATGTTTTTTTTAACTATATTTATTACTTTAGTTTATCATTGAAGAACATTCGATCGCCTATCACATTTCCCGCGCTTACAGAATATGTATGCATTATATTTTACTAGCCGGACTTTGCCCGAGTTATAATTTTCTGTTACTCTTTTAAATACTCGTATTTTATCATACTTACTTTCGCCTAAAAATAATAAACGCAAAATAAGAATTAATTCTATTTGGTGCAGCTGTTTGGAGGTTATGCGCAAACAAACATTTCGGTGCATAATTTTCAATAATTTATCTAGCTGCTCCCCGCGGTTTCACCCGCGTACGTCCGTATCCCGTAGGAATATCGGGATAAAAAATAGATGTTGGCCGATTCTCAGAC
>NC_052112.1:8678464-8689411 GCF_012273895.1 Zerene cesonia | reverse complement strand
TGACAGATTCGAAATTCAAATGTAATATTTTTTTATAATTAAGTGTAACAGTATTTATGGCCAGACTAAGTATGCTTATTGTATATTATATAATAGGTAAAGCACTGCAATGTTTGGTACTATTTGAGAAATTTGTTAGAGTAGACAACAATGGTTACTTAGCTATTACGAGATTTGACTCTCAGTTCATACATTCGCATTAATATAACGATTAAAGGTTTAATGTTTGATGTAGATAACACGCTATCAATACGCTTTTAAAGATTTATTAGTTTGTTAAGGTCAACGACTTTTTTGACGACTGACTACTTCGCCTTGAAATTTAATAAATATCTGAATAAGTGACTTAAGTAAATTATTCCAGATCTCTTGCAATTTATTTATTCTTAATTTAATTTATTCTCTTATGCATTTGAGATCTTTATGGATAGCTTACAATAATTTATAATAGAAAATGTATAACATATATGAGATATACGTTCACAGCACTCTATCGCAAGTTTTTAGGAAAAAATTTATATTTTGTAAAAAACTAAACTGTTTAGATCATAGGTATATTTAATATGTGATCTGTTTAGTTTATTTTTTTTTATCCGATCAGTATTTTGAGATTACGATTACGATTTATTTTGTTGTAAGAAAGAAGAAAGAATATGAGCATAATAGCAGGATTTCAAGCTATTTTTTTTTCTTTGTTTGGTATAACAAACAGTAGAACAGTCAGAAATTATACAAGACAACTTAGTCTATAACGAGAGTTTTGAAATTTTTACATCTTAAAGACAAATCGTGGATTGAAATTGTAAGATAACAATCTAAAAAGTAACAACTTTTAGTTCAGTAAAATATACATTTATAATAACAAAATACCTCATAATTTAATCAGAGCTGCGCTCATTTATTCTGTCGTACTTTACACTACAGGAGTATTTTGACAGAAACCTATATTTTATGCAATGCCTCTATATGTTCAAGAAATTGTATCTCACGCACCTCACGGCTCTGATGTATCAAAGATGATGACAAAGGCGTAATTTTCATAGCAATATTTAAATAAAAAAGTGTTTTAAAGTATATACCCGATGAGTTTTATGCATTTAAGACTTTATAGGAAGAACGAATAACTATTTCAATACCTGTTTTCAATCGTGTAATCGTCGGATTGTAGATAGTAAATAATAGATAGACCGTTATAAATTTTAAAATCTAAATGAATTTTAGTACAAAGATAGATAGGTAGTTTGCGAGCCAAAACATTTTATCGGATAGTTTTAATCCCCTAAATCGTTCAGTACGATAGTTTTAAATAACATTCAGCATAATATGATTTATAGTATACTAAACGCTTGTCCCGGCTCCGCCCGGATATCAAGTTTTATCCCAAAGGAGCACGGGAATAAAAAAGTATCCTATCACCCAAGTCAGCTATCCTGTATACCAAATTTCATCAAAATACGATGAGTTTCAACTTCATTGACGAACAAACATCCAAACAAATAAATTATCACATTTATATAACTAGTATTATACCTGAAAAATTTTGAAAGAATACAAAAAATTCGATTACTGTGGCAGAATCACGGGTGGCCGAGAGGCTAGGCGTTGCTACGGTTAGGCAAGAAACGCAGGTTCGAATCCTGCCTCGTGATCAAATTTTTTCTTTTCTTTCAAAATTTCTCGTTTATAAAGCATTTCAATGCTTTAAAACTAAAAATTAAATTTAGTATTATACCTATCTAATTAATATTATAAAATATGGGTTCCCATTTATAGGAGCTGCTGAAGCAATATTCAACATTAAAACAACTAACATTAACCTCATTTGTATATGAGACAAAGATATTGTACACGTATCCTACTAATATTATAAATGCGAAAGTTTGTAAGGATGTGTGTGTGTTTGTTGCTCTTTCACGCAAAAACTGCTGAACAGATTGCAATGAAATTTGGTACGTAGACAGCTGGACAATTGAAATAACATATAGGCAACTTTTATCCCGATATTCTTACAGGATACGGACTTACGCGGGTGAAACCGCGGGGCGCAGCTAGTTATTCATATCGAAACACAGCTGATCTTGTTTTCATGCAAAACATAAAAATAAACCTCATTAACGTAGAAACGAGTGACATTTCGCATTAAAATAATAACGATTGTAAAATATTGTCATAAGTATATTAATGAACAGTGAACAGGTACATGCTTCATTCGGAAAATAAACGTTCCCGAAATAATCACATTATGGTTGTACGGTAAATTAATATCGTCGATGATTAAAGTAGCGAAAAGGTTGAAAATTCAGTGATTAATGAGTTACGAGAAGAGAAATAAATTGAATTATTATTATTTGTAATATTGAATGTTCTATTTTCATACATTTTACTCTAACTTCTTAAAGAGAAGCTGCGATGATATGATAGGATAATGTATGTAGTTAAAACTATTTTTTTAAACATAATTTGTGGCTATAAGTTATATCAACGAGTCAGGGGTTGGGATCTCGGACTTAAAGCGAAAAGTCGGGAGTTTGAGACCAGAGGAGCGTGCAAGAAATACATAGATTTTAAAATTAATTTGCACATAATTCACATACCCACTACTTGAAATGGTGACGAAAAGCATCGTTTCTCGGCATCAGCTGCCTCGATTTTATAGTATTTGCTATAGTAGTATATATATATATATATATATATATATATATATATATATATATATATATATATATATATATATATATATATATATTAGTAGGTAGTATTATATGTATGCTATAGAAGCAACAGAAACACACCATCATTGGAAATTATAATTATGACGGTTCAGCTGGACAGACAGACAGACTAACAAACGGAATGCGAAATAGTAATAGGATTCCGTTTTACCCTTAAAAATCAACCACTCAACAATTTTATCTCTTTCCCTATTTTGTACAGAGGAATATATAATTATTAAGTCCAATACATACTAAAACAAATAACATTTTTTAAAAAACACACACAAAAACATCATTCAAATAATAATAGTTCCATTTTAATCGGTTATACCTACAACTATATTATTCATGATAATGGGACAAGTCGCCCTCTATAATAATTACCGTTTCTATATGTTTGTGTATATAACCTATAAAAGACAGTCATTAGGAAATTATTCTACTATCCAAATGAATATGAGTGAAATGCTATTAAAGCTCTTGTAGACTGAAATCTACTCTAATGTTTCTTTTATAAATATAACTGGCCGTAACTATTTTCTTCGCCTTCCATTGCTTCATTCCCGTCAATTCCACCACTACTAAGCCATAAAAGCCGGCAACGTATTTGTTCTGCCATTGCAAAGGTTCATGGGCGGTTGTGATCGCTTACTATCAGGTGAACCATCAGCTCGGCTGCCCATTACACAATAAGGAGATATAAGTTTAATATATTTGCAACGCTGAAATACTAAGATAACTCTTCTCTTCTCGTCTTCAGATTGCTACGTGCGTATAATTTATTTATTTCTGTCATGAATGGATATGATATACTGTTTTATGTGAGGGAGCAACAAAATGTGATCAACATAATATTTGCACTTTAATTAGCGTACTGTTAACTATTTATTTATTAAGGTTATTAATGTAATATTCAGTCTTAAGGTCGAATTTAATAATGCTATCTAAGGTTACTATCAGTCTTCGATTATAATCCCTTTAAATCGTCCTTAATCTGCGTATATATATAAAAACAATGCTTATAATGGACAAGGTTTGGTTGAAAAATGGATTATTGTAACAATTTGTAATTGCGAAATTTTAATAACGTGGGGCATATCACACTTAGTAATATCATTATTTTGATGTTATTGTCTCAGTTTTTATCCGACTTCAATAAAAGGAGGAGATTGTTAATTCGACTGTATTTTTTGAGTTTGTTACCTCGTATTTGTTTACTGGGTGAAACGATTTTTATGATTCTATTTCATTTGAAAGTTGATGCCTACAATGTGGTCTCATTTAAACGTGGTCTAATTCTGCCAATTTCAGGTTTAGATTTTTGTTATTTAATATCATAATATATTAGACAAAACCTTATGATTAATTGTCACTGTCATTAGATAAAAACCTTATAATTAATTGTAAGCTATGCTTGTAAGTTTGCGATTGCAGATGTCAAAAGAAATGACCTTTCATTTAAAATACTCAGTCACAGCACACGGAGACGATATCTCCGTAACAAATTATTATGTTACTTCTTCTGACAGTTTGTGTACTATCTTTGAATATTTTCCTTCCTTTCCGCCTTAATTTATTCAGTTTCTTTAAATTTTATTATAAATTTATACTAAGTCACATTTTTTTTACCTACTAGATTTGTAGAAAAATCCTTACTTAAATGGTTATATTATTATTATGTAATTGAAAATCTATGTCACAATTGTATCGGTACAAAGTGAAATAAAAATCTCAGTCATTTAATTTTACCATTATTATTTCACAAGATAACGAGTTTTCTACCATCATAACTTTAATGAATACATATTTTTAGGAAAAAAACTAAACTTCTTTTTTTTTTTAATTTTTAGTTTTATAGCATTGAAATGTTTTATAAATGAGATATTTTGAAAGAATAGAAAAAAATTGATCACGAGGCAGGATTCGAACCTACGTTTCTTGCCTAACCGTAGCAACAATTTCTCAAACTAAACTTCTTCTTAACTTCAAAATAGGATACTTTTTATCCCGATTAAATGTTCGCTTGGGATAAAACAGGAATCTTGATATCCGGGCGGTGCCGGGACGAGCATTTCGTAAGAAATAGTTATCACGGTCATAAGTTACATGTATGACAAATTTTGTGTACAGTTGTTCCGACTCGCACTTAACTGATTTTCGTCTCTATAAAACAATCATTTTACCTTAAATCGAGTTCAAATAAGTCCCATTAGAGTTCTTTTTCTTTGAAATCTAATTACGAACGTTTGGCGCAGATGGATTTTCCCACGAAATACAAATTCTACGGATGTCGCCGTACTCTTATTGAAATGCATTGAATTATCTTTCCTCTTAATTTGATTCGAATGTATTCTACGGCTGGCCTCACACAGCCGGAATGCCTCTCTGATTTCAGTCTCTTAATTCAGATAGCATAGAATCGCATACAATTTAACAGTTCCTCACGCATTTTAAAATTCTTAATTTTTCAGATCGATCTGACAATAGTGTCTTGAAATCCGGACTGATTATGAATTTACCACCCACATATTTTTTACACATCTTTACGCGAGCATTTAAAGCGGAATAAAGCTAAAATAATTTTATCAAATTAGTGTGTTGTCATCGGTCCTCAATAAATCTACAAAGTATGAACGAAATCTGGCCGTTTAAAGTGGGTCAAAATCGCGCCCAAAGAAGTCGGTTACAAACAAACAAACATACAGGGGAAGCTAATAAAAAGCGTGTAAAAAGACAGCAGTGGAAACGTGTTAAAACTATCGTATTCTGAAATTTTAGATATGTGATAGGCAACTGGAATGAGATTTGAAATTAAGAATCTGAATTCTGACAGGAATCACACAGCTAATATGTCGGAAATGTCAGAATGTATAAGGGAAAGTTTGAATTGAGTTCAGTTCGTTAAATGTAAAATAAAGATCCGGAGGGTAGGGAATATGAAATCACTTTCGTAGATATCATTTTTATTTGCGTTTTTGACCTGAGACGTTTTTTTTTTATTTCCGCCTTCGAATAAAACATATCTGTTTACTGCGAAAAGTATTTATTTGAAAAATGTACAAAATTTTATAAGAAAATAACATTATTTATGATTTACTATTACTATAAAATAATCATTCTGTAAACTCATGCTCAAACTTATTCATCTTTACTTATATAAATATTTATGCATAGTCATTTTAAAACAAATACTGATTCGGAACTTTATTCGATTCGATAATTGCTCTTTTTTACTATATGAACATTATCATTAGTCCAATAAAAACAAAATTTTAATAAATTTGCTGGTAATAAAACATTCCATGCATTTTATCACGAACATAATATACATGTATAAATAATATAAATTTCAACACTAAACTAACAAGGCAAAGAATTTTGAACACAGTTTGTCTTAGAAGTTTTAACTTTGATAGATGTTTTTTTTTTTTATTAAGATCACTATTTTATTTGTACAAGGAAACGAATTTACGCCTTTCGCAAAATATGCATATTACACCATTCTAACACACTTTCCAAGAAACATCCCGCTCTAGAATTACATATAAAATAAATGTCAATGGAAGCATTGTATAAATCTCGTCAAAATTCAAAGAAAGGAGGGATGTATAAGATATGACGTCAATATAGCAAGAAATACATACATAATTCACTAAGCGCAGTAAATGAAATTCAAAATTGAAAACGTACCCGGCCCTATTTTTTGTCATCGACCAACTTGTATACTATATTATAACATTATAACAGTATTAATTGTGTAGTATTGTACTAGGGTAGACCTTTCATTTGATATATAGATAATTGATGGAGTAGCGAAAAAAAACATTTAATCCTCAATTTTATTTCGGCGTTTTTCTTTTACCGGTGTTCATCAAGCATTGCCTAGAATACTCCGAACTTATTCTCTTTTTAAGCAAACTCAAAATAGGCTTATCCCATTGAGAGTCAAAAATCCACATATAGACACGTGAAACTTATAACATCCCGTTATTTTTGGGCGTAAAAATATGGTAACATTATAACCAAAAAGCGGTTTCTTTTATATTTTGTTAGTCAAATTCTTTATCAAGAAAGCTACACCCGCGCTTTTTCCATAAGCCAACATATTTATTATATTGAACGGGGGAGAGTATGACACCGATATACCAATATGAATATTTCCATTACCAGTAAGTTATGTAAATTTAACAAAAATAGCGGAACCCCTGATATTTGTTAGTCAAATTCTTTATCAAGGAAGCTACACCCACGGTTTATAAGGCAACACTTTTATTCTCAGCAGCACAAAAGCCTGCCCCATTTAGTGTAACATTTTACTTTACGCTTGTAATGTTCGGCACACAATATCGGGAACGTGGTATCATTTTTTCCTGAATTAATTTAGTTTCAGCATGCAAAATTGATTACTCACCATTCTAGTGCACTTTGGTTCCGGGAAACAATGGCCGCTTTGGCGGGAATAGATTGAATCGTGGAGTAATGTATTTGATACATTTAAACTTTGGATTTGCCAAATGGAAGACTTGAGAATGGTTTTATAGAACATACTGCATTTGTTTTTATTAGCTCCACCCGGTCACCATCGTCGTATGAGGTTATAAAGCCAATTAGCCCAAAATGAAGATTTAAAACAAAAATAATTTTTCAATTCTAAGATATGCCCTTTCAAACTCTACAACTATATAATATTGGTATAGATCATGAATGAATCTGTTGCACATACAATTCTATACATAAAAACTAATCAATATGAATATGGAAACAAAACAGAAAAGCTCACTATAAGTGTTGTACCCATATATGTTCCCACTGATGGGACACAGGCCCCTATGAGGGTTCAGACCATAATCCAACACAGTGGCCGAGCGTGGGTTAGCAGTTGTCACATGTCGTCGAACTTTGGATTGTTAGACATGCCGGTTTCCTCTATACTATAGGTGATAGGTTAGACTTAATATAGCGCGTTAACCAAAGATTCCAAAAATACTCGAATAAATAGAAATCGACACTTGGAACCCTATGATGATGTATACTTTTCTATAATACGCAATCGAGTTACTAAAAAACCTGTCACAAAATCTATTAATTCTTATGGTACTATTTACTGTGAAACCATTTTACTTTCAGGAAGTCTTTACGTTGTATTTTTACTAGTGCCTGCATGTGTTATCCTATCCTTCTTACTAATATCATAAATGCGAAAGTTTGTAAGGATGTGTGTGTGTTTGTTGCTCTTTCACGCAAAAACTACTGAACCGATTGCAATGAAATTTAGTACGTAGACAGCTGGACAACTAGAATAACATATAGGCAAATTTTTATTCCTATATTCTTACGGGATACGGACTTACGCGGGTGAAACCGCGGGGCGCAGCTAGTCGATTATAAAAGCATTATTTTATTTGTATTAAAAATCCTGCATGTCAGTTTGAAACACGGTCGCACTATTTATACCATTATTGGTTTATAGCATTGATTTTTATAGATTGTTGTTGTTATTTATGTTTAAATGAAACAAAAGTATTACAATGAAATATTCACAAAAGCACGAGTTATACATACGTTAAGAGTGGAATTGTAATCACACTAATTTTATAAATGTGAAAGTTTGTTCCTTTGGATGTTCGTCCATCAATCACACTGAAAGTATTGAACGAATTTTGATTAAATTGTAACGAAATAACAGGGTATGAGCTGACTTGGATACTTTTTTTACCTAATAAATGCTCCCTTGGGATAAAGAAAAAATCTTGATGTCCGGGCGGAGCCGGGACGAGCGTCTAGTTGTTAATAAATCGCGTCGCAAACGTAAGGTCATTAATTTTACCCTCCTTAAGCACCACGCTGTTTTGTTGGTAAAATTAAAAAATATCCAATACTCAAGGGCACGTATTCCATTGAACACGCGTCTCCGTACCGTTCATGCAATAATTATGTTGAATTTATTGTAAGATCAAAATTACACGAATAACGCTGTAAGCAAACGATGCGCGCAATGACTTATAATGTTTTAGGGTTATTTATAAACAATTTCTAAGATAAATGAATTCATGAAATTGTCTGAAAATAAATTGTTTATTATTTTCATTAAATGAGTCTGATGATTATGTTTCTATTTAAAAACTGGTGAAAAGATGTTAAAGTGAACCGATTTTGAATTATTTCTATGTATATTTTTATCGTATATTTTCTCTATATTTAAAAAAACTGGACCGATTTCCTTCACGTTTAGAAAGCTGCGTCTTCATTAGGCAATATATGTAACTGTAACGAAGCCGTAGGAGGCCCACAAGAAATTAATATGTTAGCTCCACGTCTACCACAACAATGTCCTGAATCACAATGGAAGGTAATATACAAACCAATAATAAGTACTTTACTATCGATTGCTTCAATAATTACATTTAATAGATCCTGCTCGTTAGGTCAAGGTTGCATTATGGTCAAAGAAGTTCCCAGAAGAATGAACTGTAACACCGCGGGAAAAAGTAGCTCCTCCCTACAGTTTTCACCCTCCAACATAAATCATACTATAAAGATGCTCCGTTGCATTCTCGTTCCTGTTCCCGTTTAATTTACGGCAAAAACATCATACGTCCTTTATCGAGTCTGGTAATATATCTGTACTAGACATTCAAATCGTTTTAGTGGTTTGAGACAGTAGAGACAGTTTTTAGTAGGATATTATTAGGCGGGAAGGGATGTATACACAAGGTTCAGTTGAAACAGAAGTATTTGAAATGTGAACGTCGTTCTATTCATTATTAATTATGATATGAGAAAAAGAAAACTGGCCTTCGGCTCACCCATTTACTACGCGAAATACACTATCATGCTACTTTTAACTCCAGTCTTCTGCGAAGATGTGGTATTTCCCTAGTGCGAGCTGACCCAATTCATGCCGAAGCGTGTTCGACTCCTACATAGATTTAAAGAATTATGTATGGAATACCGAATATCAATCAGGAGTAGTATGGTAATTAAGATTATGACATGAATTATATATATTATAGAGAAGACACAAGGAGTAATTTCCGAGATTCATATACTCAATATTATTGCTATCTTCATCAGCCTAGCACTTAGATAACGAAGGTACACAGATAGCCTATATCACTTAACGTTTCGAATAGAAACGAGCAAACATCTTATAGGTCTTATAGGTCTCAATCTAGGATAAATCTATAACTAGAATTGCTATTGGATACAGCTTGTATTTCATTTGTTAGCTTCTGTATTTTCTTACGTTCAATGCGAATAAAGTGAATATTATATTTAATCGAATTAATGATAAAATTAATAGACTCATTGAATTTCTCTATTATCTAAAAAGAGTGTTTTGTTATAGTGGGGAAATCTCGATATGGGTTTTATCGAATTTCTATCGACTAAAATTCACTGTGTTCCGTCGAGCCGCTTTAGTGAAGGGGTCACGAATGCTTAAAAACAAAGTGATGCTGTATCACTATCAGGTTCTATTATTAGCAGTATTTTTGCATAATACTAGCTTTCCACTGGCAAAGTCGCTCGGATTGTCGAAGGAAAAAAGGCAGTTCAGGGTTTTAACCACTAGTTTATTATCCATGGAATTTTTGGGATAAGACAATCGAGTGAGTTTTGAGTGTGGGAAACTAAGGGAGCGAAGGAAGGGAAAATAATCTTATTATATTTTTAATCATACTTTTTTAGGTTACTGTAGGAATTTTAAATAAGTGTTATTTCGTTTAAGAAACGTTCCTTATATAATTCGGAGAACATCATAGCATCGAGGGAAATGGTAAAACACATTTCAGTTGGCTCCGATGGTATCATTAAATTGTACGTATACGTCAATCAATACAAAATTGCCGCTGATCTGTCGTAGTGTATGGGATATCGGATTAACGCATGTCAATCGTTGGTAACTACTTTTCGGAATTGTTAAGTGGGCTTTATATAGGTGTGTTGACATTTACTAGCTTTAAATTTTTATTCGCGACGTTTATTTTTAATTGCAGAAATATTATTTTTAATATTGTGCGATTTACGTTATACTAAAGGTGTATTTAATTTTTAGTTTTGTAGCATTGAAATGTTTTATAAATGACAAATTTTGAAAGAGTAAAGTCAATCACGAAATACTTTTACGAAAGCTTAATGAGAACGGTATCACTGAATCTTTGTTGAGTTGGTTTAGTTCATATCTGAGTTATCGTAAATCATACGTAGCAGTAAATGGATATCAATCTAAGTA
>NC_052112.1:8580960-8677464 GCF_012273895.1 Zerene cesonia | reverse complement strand
AAGAGTAGAAACAATTTCAATAGATGGCGTGGGGTGTCCCTGAGGCACATAAAACCGAAAGAATTGAAGAAATTCGATTTCTAAGGTGGGATCAGGCTAGGCGTTGCTACGGTGAGGCAAAAAAAGGGTTCGAATCCCGCCTCGTGATCAATTTTTATTTTATTCTTTCAAAATTTCTCAAGGTGTATTTAAATTTTACATAAATTATTTTAGAACTTCTTTCTGTTATTTTTTTATGGATTACATATGCGGAATAATATGTGTCATTGAATCGCACATCGACTATATAAAATAGCGAATACGTAAACTTTAAGCAATTTTTTAAAAAGTGAAACAATAAAACGACGAGTCCACATATAAAATCGTCTATCAATCTTTGTGCCAATCGCTTATTAACTATGGTATCTCGGCTTGGGGCGCCGCAAACAAAACAAACCTTATTACATTTGAACACACAGAGATGTATCTTTAAAGTCTTACAATATGAACGTTTTAGTTATCCAACAAATCTCTTGTACAACGATGCCGTGTTCTCACTGTGAGACAATTATGTATTAAAGTATTAGTACAAAGACAGCACACTATACTTCCATCTTTTTCTGTTGTCACAAAAACAAAAAATCGCATCAATGAGATTTACAGTCTACCAATCTCGTAAGACTCGTTTGCTTAAAAATTTACGTGTTACAACGCTCCTTTCTTATATGATTACATTATAATTAAAATAAAAAAGAAGAGAAGAATCTTTGCAGTGTATCCTTAAATGTATTCAGCTACGCCTTGACTACAAAGAGACGGAGAAACTGTTGATAAATGTCATCGAGTTATTAAATAAACACAAAAAAGTCAGTCGAATATAGAAAATCCTTTGTTTTAGCGAGGGTTGTTGAAAATTATTCATATTATATCCTATCCTACTAATATTATAAATGCGAAAGTTTGTGAGGATGTGTGAGTTTGTTACTCTTTTACGCAAAAACTACTGAACCGATGAAATTAAATTTGGTACGTAGATAGCTGGACAACTGGAATAACACATAGGCAACTTTTTATCCCGATATTCATACCGGATACAGACTTACGCGGGTGAAACCGCGGGGCGCAGCTGGTATTTCATAACAAGTCTTATTAATAAACAATTTGTATTACGGCTACCTGTACTGTCCTATGATTGTCCGCATTATCCTTATGTCGTAGCAAATTGGATTCCCAAGCTACTCACTATTACGCAATGAATAGTGTTATTATGTATTCAATAAAAGATATGCCATTTATCGATGGAAACGAGTATATTAAACGGATTTTCTGATCACCAAAAACTTAATAAGTTTTGATTCTTTAGCAATGTGGTTGATTTACTTTAAGTATTAATCGTCCAATTGATATTTCTTGACCTAGTGTAGCTATATTTAACGAGCCTTCACCCATTGCTCTGCGTCGTAAGTGCTATAAATTATAATGTATCATATTATGCTTTTTCAAACTCTTCAATTTTAATCAAAAAATTCATCGAATTTCAAAACCCAAAAAGCCATCATTACTTTAAATATATGTGGGATTGTTTAAATAAAATTTGTCTCTGTTTAACAAATATATGGGAGGAAACTTTTTAATATACTTAGATATAATAAAGCTAACTGTACTTACGGTTTATTTAACTTTAGTATTACTATAAAATCGTTTTATGGCGCTAAAGCTGCGCTGTTACATCGCGAGAATCTTTATTAAAGATACAGTCTTGAAGTTAATATAGAGATTTATTTGACTTGAATGTACATTTACTAAAAAAATATGTGTATTCTGTGGTATTGAATTTTCGTAAAATCATGTTAAGCATTTATGGTTTATATCTTTAATGTTAATCGCCATTGGATATTATTTATATTTAGAGTTTTGCAGAGAGGGAAAAAATGTTCATGCGAAATAAATAAGTTTAATCAGTCTTTTATTTAAAAATATGAACGGCGTTGTATAATAAATAAATAAACAAATTTCACGGTAATAGGGTAATTATTATAATTATAGAAATGTTTTCTAGAATATCTGTGCAACAAATTTGTGCAAATATACAAAACTTTATCTCATCTAATTCGTCAATTTTTACTAAAAAACACACATTAAAATAGACATCAAAAAGCGTTTTACCTTCACGCTATCCAATCTGTTTTCAACATCCACACTCAGAGTTTATGTTCTCGCAATAAACTTAACAGCGATGTTTCGTCTTTACCACTCACACATATTCATATAACGGCGCGAATTTAATTTCCAATAAAACTTTATTATTCAATGCCTCTTTCCGCGTTAGCATACGTCCGTCAGCTACGGCGGTTTCCGCCGACTGATGTTTAAAACGCACCTGTTGCCTCACACACTGAAACCGTTCAAATTTCAGCAGCGACTCTTCAGCAAGTGCGCAATTCCATTGCCGCTTTTATAGAGTATTTTTCAGTAAAGATGCGTTACAACAAGCAATGTATTGCAATGCTACGTGCTGGAAAGAATTGTATAGAATTATAAATTCAGGGCTGTAGTTTTGAGACGACCCTTAAAAATTAATTGAAGTTTTACCGACAGTAGTAATACATCTATTTTTATTTTTTCCCATTAACGATTTCACCGCTGTCGCCTGCCTTGCTCTTAATGGAAAATCGGCAGGATTTTTCAACGTAATAAGCGAAGAGCACTTGTCATAGATTTATATTTCGATGTTTTACAGAGCGGATTCGAAACGTAGCAGAGCATTTGTAAAATAGATGTGTGTGTGTGTGAGTGTGTGTTTGTGTGTGTTTGTGTGTGTGTAATGCAACGAAAATGTTTAATGGTGTGTGAAAGTTTACTTCGTGATGTATTTTGTCTATGTGAGGATATAATTTATTGTATTGGATACCTTTTGTTTAAAGTGGGCTTACCTCAGCACGAATTGGGCTAGCCCGTACCGGGGAAGCTGACGGAATATCCGTGTGAAATATTAGCATGTGAATGCTACTATATTTCGTTCGGTGAGTGGGGCAGCCGGAGGCTGGTATCCCTTTCCATACCCTTCTCAGTCCTTTCCTTATTCCCCTCATCAATATCTTCATTCCATACATTTTAAAGTCAGACCATTTGCACAATTAAATATTTTCATAGGCGTAAGGCCGCTGCAGATGTTCAGGGGCGGTGGTAGCGCTTACCATCAGGCGACCTCTCATCTCCGTTGCCAATTTTGAAATAGAAATAATATGGAATTCCAAGTTTGAAGGACAACGCTGGGATTATTGACTCCTCAATTTTCATGAAATTTAATATGAGATAACACGAGTATATATCCTTATTTGAGTTTTCAGAATTTACATAATATAATGGCGTAGGTGGCGGGCAACTAGAAAAATAGAATAAGGAACACAAAAAAATAAATAAGCCATTTACAACAAGCTGCTTTTATCAATTTTTGTTTTTCTTTGTTAATTTTTATGGCAAAGCGGGCAACTGAGTGGTTCGCCTGATGGTAAGCGGGTACCACCGCCCATGAACATTCATAGAGGTGCATCTGAAAATGCGCTGTCTACCTTTAAGGGGAGAGGGTAAAGGATAGATTAGAGGGATAGAAGCAATTGTCCGGGAAGAGTGAGGAAAAGGAAACGGGCCACCGGCTTGTTGCTTTATTAGAAAAAATATATAAATACAACGTGTATCACAAACGTAAAAAAGTTAACATTATAACGTAAGGTGCACTTTATAATTGAAATAATAATGATTATAAGTAATACATACTCCAAATACTTCCAGGGCAAAATTGATAAAGACCCACTGTATTTACGTATATTTCTGTGTCCCTATTCGAATGCAATATAAAATTCTATTTGTCAGTACATTTTCATTATAAACAACGCAATAAGTCCCCAATCCGACAACGTCACTGAAATCTCACTGGATTCCCGTATGACGAGGGTTCCAGCTTTTTCCACGAAAAGTGTCGCTTGAGCCAGCTTACCTCAATAGAGAATTTAATGCATTTGATATTAATTTAAATACCATTTGGAATATTGATTCGATCGTGTTGAATTCAAAGCAAATATTTAATGTTTGTTTCCAATATAGCGATCATAATTATTTTTAATAAAAACTAAAGCACCTTTTAATTTTCGGACTAGACGAAAATACGGGACACCAGCTTTCAAATAAAAAAAGAATCATCAAAACCTTTTCACCCAGTCAATAATTCTAAGGTAACAATGTAAAAAAAAACTGGTATAAATAATGGTATACAGAATCCAGATTTTAATGAATATGAAGTTATATGAAATATGAAGTTCAATGCGATCTTATCCATGGATTAAGAGGGTGTCTTAAATATAACTTTTTTCACACCTTATAACTCAAAATATTCTGAATAGAATTTAATGAATGCAGTGGCGTAGCTATCATAGGGCCAGGTAGTGCAGTGCACCAGGGCCTCGGAGCTCGGGCCCCCTGAGCTCAGTTTTGAAAGAGGGGAGGAAGGCGAAAAGAGGGGAGGAGGGCCCGATTCTTTCCCTATACACCAGGGCCCTTGTCCCTCTAGCTACGCCACTGAATGAATGCAAATATATATAGTCTGATTGCGATAAACAAATAAAATGAATCAATAATATACAATATATTATTGTCTTTAAGATTTGTTTTCTGCCTTAATCTAAACCTTGTAACAACCAATAATAAAACTTCTAGATAATATTAACAAGAATTAGAATATGTATAACTAAGTGCAATTAGTAGTTCCACCAAGAACCTTCAGCATGCGGTATACATATAAATTAGTTTTTAAGTATTTACCAACATTCTAATATTACGTTCATCGACGCTCATTGTACAATAATATAGCTAGAAACACACATTCACAGAAAAATAGCCACAACGCGAACATTATTTGCTTTACTATAATGCTGGTCGACTACGCAGACCCACAAGTTTAAGACGACATCTGTACATGTTTCTTCACTTCGCGAGGGCTAATTCGTGCATTGTACGAATGTTTGCACATATAAGCCGGGTAACACGACGGACAAGCCTTTATTACTTGAAACGTATACGTAAAAACAATGTAGTAGGATTATTTAAACCTACTAATATTGTAAAGGAGAAAGTATGCATGGATGTACGGATCTTTCTTACTCTTTCAGGCGGAAACAGCTTATCGTATCTATATGAAATTTGATACAGATATAGATAATAGTCTGGATTAGCATATAGGCTACTTTTTACCCTTGTACCACTCGAGTAATGCCGCGGGTTACACCTATGTTTAATACTTGCCTAAAATCAAAGAGAAACAACTACTAAGGAACGGTTGTTCTATATATAATGACTAGAGGCAGTGAATTTATTGATGGCATTTAACAACTCTTATCAAAGCGACGCTGGCGTGGAAATAAAAATTTATTACGTTACAGTCCTATTATTGCTGTGCGAATGAATGGAAACCTACTATTTCCTTTCCAGTGATGTAGGATGTATGTTATGTTACATGCGGGGTTATATGGACAAATATTATGGCTACTTCTTATATATTAGGAAAAATTATATTAGTAATTTAGGAAAAAATAAGTAAAACATGAAATTCGCGTAACATCTTTGTTTTAATAAACCAGACAAGGGTTAAAAAATAATAGTTTAATATTCGATAGCACATCTATCCGGGATGTCATAACTATTAACAGATTAAAATAATAATACATATACAGTCTTTTTTAAATGTCGAATCTCTAAAAAACTGAGGTATCCGTTTTTTTCTGAACTATCACAACGTCCTCTATCTACAGGTACGACATCCATCCATTACGTCACACTCTTTACATCATATTCGTTAGTTGTATGCGTAATATTATAAATGCGAAAGTTTGTATGGATGTATGGATGTTAGTTACTCTTTCACGTAAAAACTACTGAACCAATTGCCATGAAATATGGTACGTAGACAGCTGGATAACTGGAATAACATATAGGCAACTTTTTATCCCGATATTCTTACGGGATACGGACTTACGCGGGTGAAACCGCGGGGCGCAGCTAGTAATAATATAAATACAATAAATGCATTTAATAACTATACGAGAAAATACCTACTTCGTGAATGAACTATTAACAACAATTTCACAAAAATCTTTCCCGAAGAATATATAAATAAAATACTGTGTTTTTTTTATAATAACATAACTTTTTAAAGCATCAGGGAATATTACAAGCATTATTGGCTCAGGAAGAATTGGAAGTTCCTTGGTGACACAAATTAGGCCAACAAAACAAAGCAATGACCCGAAAAGAATAAAATCGGATAAACATTCACAATTTTACGACTGTTTCTCGATTGTTTAAACACGTATTTCCAGAACGAAATAGACGAGTATTTTGAAAATGTTCTGGAACTTTCTGGAGTTTTTGAAAAGATTGAAGTGCGAGTCGAACAATAAGGATTAGACGATTAGAACTTATGAATTAACGGTACTTGGTGGTTGCAATGTTGTTAAATAAATTTTATACAACGAATCAAAGTGCATGTAGGCACAGATAACGTAATACTATACATATTAGTATGTATGTAGGCATAATATTAGCTTTACATTTCTTGCGCACATAATAAAAGGAAAAATAACAGTCCCAGGATATTCATCACCACCGCCCGTGAACATTCGCAGAGGCTCAGACCTCTGAGAATGCGCTGCCTGCTTTTAAGTGATAAGGGATAAGGAAAGGATTGATGGCTGGAAAGAAGGAATGGACTGGGAAGGGCTATGAGAAAGAATAGGGTCTAAACACATACATAAGGTACATAAATAAGATAATGCACAAGCAAAATATGTATAAATGGTGGTCTTATCGCTAGTTGCGATCTCTTCCAGACTACCATATAACATAGTTCATAAAAGTATTTCCAAACAATATTTGCCAAACATAATAGCGCTATAAGCGAATTTATTTTCATATTTCGAAGTTCAAAACCATACGGTTTCAGTCCTAAAAACGAGGTGCCTTCTTGATTTTACCTATGGGATTAATTTTCAAATTGGATCGTGTCGGGTCGCGTTTCGCCGCCCGATAAGTGCGAAATCAATTTTTCAACCTCGATAACTGAAGAGCCTTATTGCACACGACTTAAAGTTCAAACTTCTAGGACAAGTGGCATTGACGTGAGATTTTAATCTCCAACTTTTGAACGCCGCCACTCATTTTGAATAAGGCTTTAATTTTGAAGGTGGGATTATCCTGATAGTTCAACCTTGAAAATTGTGAAAACTTCTAAGTGTGATGACGTGATTTATAATGTGAAAATCTTTTTTGTTTCCTTTTCCCTTTTTCATTACTTTTTTCAAAAATTCCTTTTTAGATTATACATGCAAAATTTCTTTTGCTTCGCCTTCACGCCTTAATCAATTAATTATCTGATTTGGATGAAATATGGGATGGGGATAGTTTGAAACCGGAGTAAGGAAATAGGACAGTTTTATCTCAGAAATCCTTTGGGAGCTGGAACTGTGCGGATATAACATTGAACTATCTATCTTAACAACGCAGGCAAAGCCGCGGGCGGTAAAATCCTACTAATATTATAAATGCGAAAGTTTGTAAGACTGTGTGTGTGTTTGTTGCTCTTTCACGCAAAAACTACTGAACCGATTGTAATGAAATTTGGTACGTAGACAGCTGGACAACTGGAATAAGATATAGGCAACTTTTTATCCCGATATTCCTACGGGATACGGACTTACGCGGATGAAACCGCGGGGCGCAGCTAGTAGTATATACAAGTCTATGTATTTCACTAGACTTTTAAGTTCACATTTCAGTACAATCATTACTTAGGTTCTGTTATCCTAGTATTTATATAATATACTCTCATAAAAATAGATTAAATCGAATTTAAAAAAAAAGATTTCATAGTCACATAAATATTATAAATCTGAAAGTTTTGATTGAATGGAACTACTGAACGGATTTTGGTGAAATTTTGTATACAGGCAGCGTATTAGCTGACTTGGGTGATAGGATACTCTTTATACAGAATAAATGCTCCCTTGGGATAAAACAGGAATTTTGATATCCGGTCGGAGCCGGGAGGAGCTTCTATTATTTTATAAACCATGCTATGACTGAATTATATTAAATTGTTTAATAAAAAAAAAAAAACTAAAATTCTATATCAACAAGCTTAATACCCAACGACTTATTAAGAGTACCTGATTAATTATTATCTAATTCCTGTATAAATTGAAGGGATATATAAGGAAGTGTTTAATAAGATCCTCTAAATATAGAAAGGTCGAAGCCCACGCGAAAGAAATGTGTGGGCTGTTGAAACATACCTATTTTCTCGTTACGGAGGATGTGTGAATGAAATTTTTGTAGTGTTCTCATATTAGATATAGGGCTTTAGCTGTATTGAATGATAAGGAACGAAACGGGAAAAAGACGTCGCGTGTAACAGTTATAAAAATACCTTCATGCCACTTCACTTGCTAGTCTCTTTCGGGGTTATTAGACAATCTAAAGAAACTAAATTAAATCGTTTGTATTGGCGGCCTATCTAATATTTAAAAAAAATGTTTTTTTTTTGAACAAATATATAAACTGCCGTCGAGATGTCGGAAATATATCAAATTTAAATGGGACCACATGGAAGGCACTTTTAAATAAAAAAAAAACAATCATAAAAATCGGTTCATCCAGTAAATGTTAGTAAGAAGCGTAAAAAAATACAATCGAATTGATCCTCCTTTTGTGAAGTCGATTCAATAGACAATATGCGGGCAAAATCTCACATACACGTGTTTGAATGAAGAGGCAATTGTATTAATTTAGTAGTCAGTTCTCAATGGCTAATAATAGGGTATAGCTATTGTTTGTGTGTCGGTTGTATACTGCCCTCCTACGCTGTTTGCCTTGCATCATATTGATATAGAATGCCACAGTTCACTTTAATACCAGGTTTAGCTTACTGTAAATATCAAACTTTGCTGGTATTTGTGTCGTATTCATTGATGCGGTGGTGTGGTGAGACATTTATTATTTCGTAAGAGGGGTAAAAGCCTATTACGGGAAAACGAAATTAATACCAAGTAACATTTTTTACATTCCTAAAATTGGAGATTCTCAATTACTTGTATGTTTGTGTGTAGGCGACCGTCTCCTCAATTTTGACCTACTTTAAATCTATCTTTAATAGATTAAATTCAAACTTTGTACACTTATCAAGGATCAGTGACAATACAATAATATCACGAGTTCAGTTGTCCTGATTGGGATCGCTATTTATCTATTTTCAACCGCTTGTCGTGATTTCTTTGTATTTGGTAGGAAATAGTTGTAATTCTGACGCATTAAGTATCTGGAGACCTTTGAAAGGTTTATGACCTTTTTTATAAAGTTTCTCATTACTTGTATATAGTAAATACATATATTTAACACCAACCATTGTGAAAATTACTTCACGATAAGAATGCTACGTATAAAGTATATAGTTGGTAAATTTTTCCTTTATAACACCAAACTAACACTGAAATAAACAGAAACGTTAAGCGGGTACCATAATTCAATTGAAGTACTATTGAATCCAAATATTTTGGCATGTTAAGGCAAAATAGTTAACCAACTCGACCCAAGTGCTACAGCAATATTATTGCAATCAACATTTCTCGCCGGGTTCAATAATAAGATTAACATTGATCCCAGATGAAAATTCGGGAAGATTTGTCCCAACTTTATCGAATTTCTAGCAAAAATTTTAGCATTCCATTTCGAGAAGTTTCTGAGATGGAGATATCTTCGCTGCCGAACTTTTATAAACGCTTGCCTCAGCTACTAACTTATCTTTTTCAATTTGTATTTCAATCGTTATTGTAACACATTCTTAACCTAATTTCAATATTTGCTTTACTTTTGATTTTTTTTTTACGATCTACGCTGGCGGGATGCTCAAAGCGACACAATGTAAAGGACATTACGGACATACGAGGTTATAAAATATTTTTATTTATTTATTTATTCTACCTCTTCTTCTGAACCTCTTTGTATCATTTTTGTGGTAGGCAACACCCATAACACTATGTTATGGACGTCTATGGGCGGCGTATTTGCTTTCCACCAAGCAATGCGTCTGCTCGTTTGCCTTCCAATAACATAAAAAAAAAATATGCAGGCCGTCATGAAAGTGGCACATACCTTAAGTCAATGTGTATAAATTTAAAAAGAGAAATTTGTAAAGAGAAATAACCCTTCTTTTTGACCCATGGAATAACTGTGGAAATAGCCAGAACAGTAAGTCCTCGTAACAGAGTAGATTTTTTCCTGCTCTCAGTTTTTGTTCGAGAGACATGAATGCGGCGCATTTTTACAGCCCAGATCAACCAGCTGATACATCGTTTTCATCTCAATTCAATATGTGAAAAGCCGACATGACGTTTTTCGGATGCCAATAACCTGGCAATTCTGGTTTTGACATTTGTATAACTGAAAAAACGTGCCACTTTAATTTTTCTAATTACTATTGCCAGTAAAAAAGGAAAAAAACTTAAAAAGTAAAGTGTTTAAATTTTTCTACGTCACACCACCGTTGTCAATGGTCGATACTTCGAAGCAAAATAAGCGTGATAAAATTATTTATTTTATTGTTGTCGGGCCGTCTGTCTGTCTGTCTGTCTGACCAACCGATTGTCACCAGTATCTAATCACCTGTAATAATTTTTCTGTTCAAATATTCATAGATGTTTTATTTTAATTGTCACTATAATAACGAATAATTAGTAAAAACACAGGTTAAGCAAAGATTGGCACAGTCATGAATTGGATGGGTGATCAACATTTTCAGGTTGCTCTGTAGCAAATCTGTACGTAAACCAACCTACCGATTTTAATACTTTCAACAACGACTGATTTTGTAACCTTAAAAGTTTATTTTTACTATCTAATAGTATCAAATGCACTTCTATCGAAATTTATTATGCAACGTATAACTTAGACAACCATTTAATTAAAATGGTTAGTTGATAACAAATCACAGTTCACGAAACTATTAAGATTAAAGTAAATGGCAGTGGTTGGGTGGGATCGTCGATTAAACAACATCTAAGCAAGGGTCAACCGCTAGCGCATGCGTATACAACGCTTATGATTTGATATTTTATAGAATTAGTATATTTTATCTTATCTATCCACGCATAACCCAAACTACTCAACCGATCAACCCACTACCTTGTAGACATCCGTTTAGCACATATTATAATCCTAATAAACTCTGCCCCAAAGAGAATAAAAAAGCAAGTAGTAATTTATACCATGAATATTTATTTCGACCAAGCGAGCGAAGCTGCGGGCAACAGCCCGTTCATTTGCCTTTGAAATTGTCCTACTGAAGATAAAATTTCACAAATTTATAGGCCTACAATGTGGAAGAGATAATTTTACATCTACAAACCCCTGAAAGTATAGATAAGAGTTTAAATGTATTGTTTTGCAAAATAGAACATAATTACTTCAATTTTGTTATTTATTAACGATATGAGATAAAGCAGGCGGTGTGTTTGAACAATAAGAAACGATAAGCTTAAAATTAAAGGCCTTAAACTTAAAATTTAGATAAGAATGACTGTCTATTTAAGAAACCTTAATATAAATGATATACATAAAATTTAATGTGACTTTATAAAGCTAGTATATAGATGAACGAGCTCATGTTAATGTATTAGATTTATTCATAGCATTTATTTATTAATATATAAAGGTACCGTATTATGGACTTTGTAAACTAACACTAGAAGCAAAAACTGCTGAGCCGATTTATTATAATAACAAGCCCGGGGTTGACCCGGGAAAACGTTGATCCGGGGAGAGCCGGGGCAAGCGGCTTGTTACTAATAACAATGTAAATGGATGCACGGTTCAACAATTTAGTTCCATTTATTGGGTTACAATAATATGATCTTTTTCGATCCCAATTCCCGCTATTCGACCCAACACACTTCACGGGATTGCCTTTATGGAACCATTTTATTGAATTTAACCAACTTATGGATATTAGGGATGCGTTGTTTATAAATACGATTAAAATAGACTAGCCAATGCCCCGGTTCCACTCGTTTGGTCAGGATCTACACTTGGACAGACACAAAAAGTTAGCTTTTTGCATGCGGATTCCCAGTGTGTTAAAAAATTTGTTACGTAACAAACACAATGTAGGTAATAGGTGGACGGCTGAAAACAACTGCTTTGGTATTCAAATAATCATGATTATTTATTTCTTTAACAAATTGTCTTCAAATAATTTGTTATTGGAACACTTGTAGTAAGCAAAAAATGCTTGTGTCAAGAGGTTCCACTCTTCGATAACACTATAAATGTAGATATAAATTAAAAAGAGGTTTTTACTCATTAAATTATTGTATGAAATATTGATGACTGCAATTGCGTTCCATTTTCATTATCCGCTTTCCCTTTTAACTAGTTAAGAAAACATTCTAAGCATATTATACATGTCGTTTGTTTGTTTGCCCATCCATTTCTATTAAACTTCTTATTCATTATAATATCTGATAGTAATATTGTAATTATATAGTCATTATCTATGCTACAGCGTCATTTATCTATATTATATATATAGGTATATATATTACTATATAAAATTAGTTTAAGTGGCGATTTCTCAATCATTGGTTAAAAATCATCCGTCCCATATAAAGTTAGTAGAAACAACCATATGAAAACCTCACCTGTAAAACATAAAAAGAAAAACAACAAGAACACATTTTTATACAAACAATAATGTTAGACAGATATTAACTACAGTTTACAATCACGCATCAACACATACTCAAAGATCCATTTCAAATCACTATTATATGAATAGAAAAACTTTACGCAACATAGGATATGCTTATAATTAATACCCATAGCGACATATCATTAAATTTTTCTAAGACGCATCCCCCGACATACTATGAAGACTGCCATTAAAACTTTTATGAATTTCAACATATCTAATGTTAAATGTATTTCCTTTGACTCCGCGTCCGCAAACAGCAATAAATAAAGATTTATTCAGCGAAGTTGGTAATGTAAAATTTGAAATTTGTCTCCACATTGATCAGTTTTTTAACCTGGCACAATTTTTTTCTTTGCCGAGAATTATTTTTTACGAATTCCGATTGAAAGAAAATTTATATTATTGACGCGTGAATATTTGAAAATTGCTTAGGTATAAGTGTGTGATTAATAACTTGTTATTATTACATGGTATAGCCATTGTCTAGAATCCATAGAGTCATTCAAAGCCATTAGACAGTTTATCGTGCGGGGGGAAGGAGCGAGACGCGGGAAAACGAGCCCGAGCTGTATACGCAACGTTGTTAGTTCGGGACACTATTTAGGGCTGACTTTGTAAAAATTGTATATACTATTTGTTTATTTTGTTTTATTTATATACTAGTTGAAATTGCTTATCGCCATCTAAGGATATTTGGGAACTGCGACAACCGCGACATTGAGTTTGTCTCGTTGTACTACTGCATGCTCCTTTATACTGTTAATATCGAAACATACTGATATTTGTTAACTGTGTACTGTTATAAACCGTCAGACATCGTAATTTCATACAGTTTATGTAAATAATAAATACTATTGCTATCAATTCAATCAGATTCTCAATACTTATAAATATCCATTGAACATTTTAATATCTAAGTAGATCAATCTAGAAAATTCTTAATGCATATAGTGCCTCCAAGACCGTAGTCTAACAATTTTCACATCAAGGTATTATGGGAATAACATTCCGTTTCAATAGCAATTCTATCGCTGCACAATACAAGTGGGTCATCCGTTCTCGCTCTTCAAATAACGATACGTGATACAAAAGCCCTTATACTCTTAACAGCAGAAAGCCTTTGGACAGTACGAATTAAATCTTTTTAAAGAGTAGACGTTTTAGTCACTATTACTTATAAAGCATCTTTTAATCTTGCCGCATTTAATATTTAAAACGGTATATCATATCACTTCTTACTTAGTGAGTTCTAATCTTCTCTTATTTAACTTAGCTGGAAGCTGCGACTTCACTCGCGTAGTACCCGGCTAGACTAGAGCCTATGTGTTAATACACACTATAATTTATCTCTGTACCAAATTTACAGATTTCAACAGAGGTTTTTGCGTAAAAGATTAACAAATATCCATACATTCTTACAAACTTTCGCGTTTATAACATTAGCAGGACTAGCTTACCACCCACGGCTACGCCCGCGTAGTAAGGGAAACGATACACAGTCTCAGTTCAGTTCAGTCTAGTTATCCCCACATCTCGGGTCTGAAACTATTTCTATACCAAATTTCATCCCAACAGCTTCAGTGGTTTATGCGTGAAGAAGAGACAAAGAGTCATTGTCGTATTTATCACATTAGTATTAAATTTTACTACATCATTAGTTTAACAGATGATCGACATAACATATAGTTATTTATACTTGTAGGTACAATGTGTAAAAATATAACAAACTAACAATGTAAAATAACAATGAAAACAAACCGTAACTTTATTGTGATGGATGACCATAAAGTTTTCATATCTAATACGTTCCCATTCATAATTTTATGGTCCGCATTTTATTCCTTGATGGCAATGTTTCACGACAATCTTCGGATAACTTTGTTGATTTTATTGTCGCGCTTGCTTCTGCTCGCCGGATTCGGCTGTTAGGTTTATTCTTAAATATTCTTTAAGTTAACAAACATAACGTGTGTATCTTATAATATCTATATATGGCGTTACTTTTTTATATCTGTAATAATATAAAGTTAGATGGCGGGACGAGCTAGACACTTATTGTAAAGATTGGTTCAAACTTTCACTCAATAGGGAGATGTGGACTGAGGAAAGAGCCCAGCAGTGGGACAGTCATGGCTGATTAAAAAAAAATAATATAATCAACAAAAAATCGATGACGCGAAGCATCTGCTAAGCATTAAAGCACGTGTCCCTGCAATAGCAACATGTCAACTATATGAAATAATATTTATTGTGTAAAAAATATGTATTTCGATTTGTATCGGTATAACATTAATCTACTCTTTGGAGGCACGACTCCACAGAGTAGATTAATGTTGCACTATTCGCAATCTTTAATTTATTTCAGTTATTTATTTATGAAACACTTTAATTGTACTATAAAAGATGCAAATCATAATCCAACTAGCAACGAGTTCCACAGTATTACAACAGTTGCAGCCAATGAATGGCATAAGAAATCAGTTTGTTGTGTAGGAAAAACGTGGCGTAAATCTGTCTTTTGACATTTGTTTACTAGTTTATTCTGAAGGAATTCTCCGTCACTCTTATGGTAAGGTATGAAGTAAGGTACGAAGGTGATTTGGGACAGACAAAATACTCGACTCATGAGCAGCAAATCTATATCTTCCACGAAAACGGATTAGTAGCCACTTCAGTTTTTTAAAAGTCATTTTTATCTGTCAGTTATAAAAAAGTTTATTCTGCTGACATAATGGTTTGAAAGCTTTTTTATTTAGATCATAACAGATAAGTGGGTACCTATACAAAAAATAGTAATCATACTGCAAATGGATGGTAAAAAAGAGTCATAGGTAATAAAATAAACAAAATGACCTAGGTACTGTTATTCTGAAAGTAGGTTAATCATACTTTTTACTGTATTTCAAAAGATTTTTTAATCTATGTCTCTATAATATTCTTCAAATTTCAATATAAATATATTGAAATATATTGAATAAATTTATTGAATTTAACAAGTATAAAATTAATAATAATGACAATTCATCTATAAAGCATAAACCTAAGAAACTAGCCGAATATTTGGAATATTTAATTTGAATACTTAATTAGGTAAGAGATATCTTTATGACGTAGCCTGTGTCCATACCTAAATGTGTAAATGCATAATAGCCTCCTTTTTGAAGTCGGTTATAAATATAACATGCATTACATGTAATTATTGTAGACTCAAGTTTAAAAGACATTCCTCTAGTGAACAGGGGTCGTTAGAATGTAATATTAGTAATTGACGTGCAGTGACTTATAGTACGCTAGCTGGATCGTTGACCCCAATAGATAGTGCTCAATCTTTATACTAAGCTTAGTACCTGCGTACACGAATGCTTTAGATTTCAAAGCTGGTATAATAAGCAAAGGAAATAAGACAGAGACGAGAACTCTATAGACTAACATACATTTTTAAGAAATAAAAAAAAATATCTTAACTAGACCAAATTTAACCACCAATTGGGACAACATGACATCTGCTTTCAAATAATAAAAGAATCATAAAAATCAGTGCATCTGGAAAAAAGTTATGAGGTAGCAAATACAGCAACAAAAATACACTCTAATTGATAATTTCCTTCTATTTTGAAGTCGGTCCAATATTACCTAATTGTGGAAAATACGTAATGTGTCTTTCATAATGTATCTGTAGTTAATACAATGAGAGAATAAGGTGGTCAAGTAAATGAATCAAAGGCATATAGAATTTGGAAAAGTTATCTCAAAAAAATGGTTGCCTGTAAAGTCGGTTTTACGGGCGAAGATTTTACGTGACAACGTCTTTTTTTCCAACGCGAAGAACGCTCGAGAAAGACAGAGACAGAGACACAAGGACGCGCCGATTCACTGCGCCTAATTCTCTAGTGCTGCGCGCGCGGCGGACCGATCATAGTTCGGTGACTTATCGTAACGTTACCGGGCGTTACACTTTTTCATGAGTGACTCCGAGCCGCAACCTAATTTAAGACGTTGTCACGTCAAAATAACAGTAGCCAATATGTACAATACAATTATGAGTCTTTTTATTTTATTACATGGGAAATAAATCACTCATTCTGCTCTGAAATTCATCCCAGAATTTAGCCCAGTATGTTCATGAGTAAAAAAAAATATTACGAGTAAAATTTATCCCCAAACAGCTAATCCATTTCAGCATGCGAAAACTTTTTATCGAACGAAACGTGAGTGGTGCACGGAACTCCCAAATAGATTAAATGGTCGCGGGACTGTCACGACACGATTTCCCGTCGGTTAATGTAAATTGAACCTTACATCTTTCAATCGCATTAAATTATCTATGGAAAGCTCGCTTTTGATGAACTTTCAAAGGGATTGTGAGATTTTTACATCTATTTCAGGATCGTTTTCTATAGTGAATAATAAACTTTAAACTCATTCAATAATTCAGAACGACCGGACAGTTTTGATATTTCATTGGATTGTGTACCATTTTACACGAAGAAACATGAATAGATAACAGCATTTTAAGTTGAAATTTTTTGATATCATTACTTTCTATTCGTAGCTTTAATTATTTAAAAATATGTAGGAATAAACAGAATATGAGTTGTGATTTTCATAAGATATACCTTAAAGACTTTGTTGAGTTGGTGTCAAATTGTATATTATTCACTGACAAAAAATAAAAATCACATAAGAAGCAATATATCGAGAAAAATCCGAACTTGTTTCGTAAACGATCTTTTAATCATTCTCCCAGATTATGTAACGGTGACGTAAAGAAGGTAATACCTATACTTTGCCGAACAATCTCGTTTGACTAAGAGGCTGTCAATAGAGGGAAATTGGCTGGCCTGATTTATTTAGGACCGTGCAAGTAAACTTTATGAGGAATCGAAGAAGGAGCACTAAGTGGGTGTGTGTGCTTCAGGTGTGCGAGGTCGTTCGTGTTTACGTAGTGATTTGCATTGCAGATATTGAATAATGATGAACTATCAAAACTTTCATGCCGAAATTACTTATACTAACACAGATAATATAATACTATGAAAATATATATGTGGGAGTCAATCACGCTTCGGCACGAATAGGGCCAGCTCGCACCGGGGAAGTACCACACTCCACAGAAGACCGGCGTAAATTAGTAGCATGCTTCTGTGTTTTGTTCAGTGAGTGGGGGAGCCGGAGGCCCATATCCTTTCCTTACCCTTACCAGTACTTGAATGAAATTTGGTACAGAGATAGATTATAGTCTGGATTAGCACATAGGCTACTTTTTACAGGGGTACCACGCGACTTACGCCGCTGTTCACAGTTAGTAATCACATAAAATATTGAATAGGCATTATTACTTATTGAAGAGATTTCTGAAGCAATGACATTTATCATAGCACTATTTAACTCAGAAAACTGAGAACCAATTTACTTTCGAGCAGGTTGAAACAAACAAGACTATTATAGCATAATTTTTTATCGATTTGTATTGGAAGAGCGATTATTACCAATGAATGAGTTTTATAGTAAGTTCAAAACTCAATAGCTATCTTTCATTGGCCCTTTGTCATGCAATAAAAAGAGACAGATGATAAAGCAAAGTTTTTAATGTGAGAGACGAGTGTGCTTCGGCATGAACTGGACTAGCCAGGGTACGTACCACTTTACCACTGAAGAGTGGCGTAAAATATTGGGCGAATGCTAATCCTTTTCCTCACCCTTCTCTGTCTCTCCTTTATGGTATTCCTTATTTCGTGAGGAAACCGGTATGTCCAAGAATCAAAAAAAGTTCGACGACATGCGTCATCTGCCAACCCGCACTTGGCCAGCGTGGTGGAGCGTTATGGCCTAAACCCTCATAGGAGGCCTGTGTCCCAACAGTGGGAACATATATAGGCTGATGATGATGATGATGATGATGATGATGATGATCCCTTATTTGCAGATGCAAATACGTTGCGTTCTAGCTCTGTAAATGTTCATAGGCGGTGGTTATCGCTTACAATCAGGCAAACCAATAGACCTGTAGGTCGCTCCTACAAATGGTGTTGTGCCGTTGCCTCTCTTCTCTCTCAAAATTAGTGATTTATTCTAAATAGTATCAATTATTTTTGTACGAATCAATTTACGTGAAAATTGCATTTTATAAATATTGATGACAAAATTATTTATTGTTTTAAAATATTATTACCCTACTTAGTTTTCATTTACGGTATTGTATTGTCGTCTCCACTCAGTTTAGAAAAATACGACATTCCTCTATAAAGATAAGGTTAGAATTACTGCTAAAAGTCCATAATCTTGGCACTACGATTCAAGCAAATGCTTCGAACAAAGAATCACCATTTCTACCCCTGTAATTAAGTAATTGTCTTTTTTTGTCACCTTATTCAACATAATACGCCAGGCGCAGGCTTTTTCTCGAACATAATCGAACCAATTAATTATTTGTACTAGGACTTTATGATCCACAGGAGATCTTTTGCTGAGAGTTTAAATATTCAATTGTATTAAATTCTTTATCGTCATATCTTCCGTGTAGCGTCAATCGACCTTACACCGATTAACCTAAAACGCTTCTGCTTATCAAATAGTAAATATACAGCGTAAGGCATGGTGTGGCGTAAGCTAAGAGCTGGAGCGATAGGAAGATTGCAACGCTCACTTTTATATATATTTTGAAATTTATTTTTTGGCGCCTAATTTTTATTCCGAATATTGGAGGAGCGTCATTTAAATATTTAATATATTTAATAAAGATCTACCTTAGATAAAAAAAACGAAATAGTTTATAGTGCAAATTAAATTGGAAAACTACTTGAATTTAAGAAAATAGCATAATTATGTTGGTATAGTTATAATACACATTTTTCATTATTTTAAGAATTCATAATGCATGCAATCTTGCTTATCAACCTAGACTTTATTTACTGCTTCTTAAACACTTTTTTTAAATACAAATAATCAAATTAATTTTGTTCAAAACAGTTGATGTCAAAATTGGTTTTATTTTAAGAACAAATTAAACTGCCTCGCAATGTCATTTTTCAATTTCGAATTTTTCTCTCTCTAATTAAAAGTGTTTTTAATTAATCAGCCAATTCCACCAGTATATGATAATAACCAACCAAACAAATACATGATAATAAGTATATTGCGATAGTAAAAACTTCATAAAAACATGTTCAATTAAATTACTATCATCTCAACTCCAGTCACGTCAAATAAAACGCTACAACAGTTTTGTGCGTGTAACCGGTACAAAGTGAAAAAGATATAGGCAAAGTAAATTCAGTTAGTAGATAAAGGCGTTGTATATTTTTAGGTCAAACAGACTTTTCTTATCATTGATTAAAATATCGCGTGTGCTAAGATGCGCTGCGCGAAGTGTTTAGTGAAATAGCTGTAATATAACGTTGTTTTGTGTTTTTTTTTTACAATGAAGACGCCATGTTTGATGCCTGGATGTTCTAAAATTGTAAGCATTGTTTATATTGTAGTAGTGTGTGTGAGGGAGTTTTGAGAATTGCTTTAGTGTGAATAGCAAGTTTTGATATGACTGGATGACTTCTTGGTATTTTGCGTGAGTCTTACGAGTATAAGATTTTCCATTTTATTTTCCAAGATGAACCTTCACTTGATAGTTTATTGCAATTATACAAGTCTAAAGTGATATTATACACATAAACCATTTATGCATTTGTATCTATGTTTGTTGTATTTGCACACAAAAACTACTGAACCGTTTTCAAAAATTCTGTCACGATTAGAAGCAACATCCTCATCAGTAAAGATCACTCGGATGACATAGATAGTACATATGGAGTACCACGAGCAAATAATTTTATAATGTCTTACCGCTATTATGAATCTTAATTTGAATGAAACTCGTACAATATGTATATTCAACTTATTTCTTAATAATATTAATTACCGGTATTCTTAGAAAAATCTTACGAAATAACACCGAATTCTTCTATCATATGATAATCTGAAAATGCATTTATTAGAAACATAGTTGAATGATGAAAGGTTTGAGAATGGTCGTATGTAAATGTTATAATAAACCAGCCTATAATAGGTATATCGATAAATGAACAGACTGTGTTCTGACATTTCTTTATAGCCACAACACGAAATTCGTGATGTGGCTCTTTTACAGAAAACACAACGCGTTATGAACTATTTCTTCGCTCATTCAGCATTCTCGGTCTTTGAGCGTAACATATATAACATTCGCTCGAAAAAACATTACTCATCTGTCGCAGTCGGTTATAAATTAACGTCATTCATACTAACGAATATATAGGTAACTAACTACATTATTTTATTGTGCAATTGACGTAACTTTTGGCTTATCTTACGTCTTTATCATGGCCGTGATAAGGCGTGAACGATGCAATTGCCACAGAAAAAATAGTGGATTTTGTTGGTCATAAAGTTTGCATTTCGTTAGCTTACTTATGACAGACGAATTATATCAAAATGTGCTTGTATATATGAAAAACTAGCTTTTCTCTAGGTCTTCGCTTGTATAGTCCAAGGAAATTTGCATGGACATGAGGTGCTTTGTTGTGGCAAAAAATAATCATCCTCATTCTCTAGTCTTCTAACTATTTCAAGATACAAACATCGTATCATAAAATCGCTCCGTTGCGAAATAATAGACAAACAAGTCAACGCACAAACTTTCGTATTTATGGTATTAGTAAAAACCATCTAAACGTATGAGAATTATTATTCAAAATCATTTTAAAAATCAAGCTTTCAAATGGACGATATATAGTTAATGGACATTATAAAAATAAAAATATTCCTAAGATCGTCGAATGAACAATGATTATAGCTCATGAAGTCACCAGCACACTGTTAAAAATGAAAAATAATCGCTCTTTAATTCCCTTACAAAGGATTGTATTACAAAATATCCTAACATCAAATAAAAAATACAATAGTATCAAGTAAGAGGAAATATAAAAAAGTACTAAAAAGTTCCCTTCGTTTAGACAACTTCTATATGTAGGATATAGAAGTTGTAATGTTCTCAAAAGTTCATATAATATTCAATTCTGTAAGCGTCTCTTCTGTCATAACAGATTTGCTTGCCATCACACTATGATAGAATGAATCATAGTGTATAGAAACAAATATATTCGACTGAAATGTTGGTCTGTGCATTTTGTATGAACTACTTTTTGAAATTGCATTCTCCTTTGTATAAACTAAATGTAGGGGCAATAAGAAACAAGTTTAGAAATTAAAGACTTTTTAACTTAAAGATTTTAAACGCGATTTATTCATTATATTACTAACCCAACTTTTCAAACACTTTACAGCGAGCGTGGTAACGGGGTCGACGGTCACGAAACCAATTTTTTTCTATTCTTCAAAAATTTCCCATATATATAGCGTTCCAAAACTATAAAACTATAATTTTAATACAATTTGAGTTTAAATATTCGTTTCATATATTCGCCCTACATTAAAAGTACATATACGTCCACTATGACTAATGAATAATCATACAACTGCATATGACTGGGTCGAAGCGGGTCGTTGTAACGCGACGTGGTCTATCAATTTTCGTGACTCTCATGTTTTTTGTCGTTTGACCAAAGCGTAATTAGTCAGTGATACTGCGAGTGGATGGGAATTTCTGATTGTTTTACGCTTAACGTACTCTGCTAACGCGCACTCATCAAAAGCGATGACGAATACCATTTGGGGTCATTGACGAGGTTCACCAGTTTCATACTATATTTTCATTTTAGAATGAATACTTTATGTGGACAGATAATGGTACAAATTGCAATAATATATAAATACAGATAATGGTAAATATTGCATAAATTTCAAACGGCAATGTTATGGCAACAGAGCCTTTATTTTAAAGATAATAAAATACAATGAAACAAAAGCACAGAACAATCAGGTAATAAAATCGATCGAACGTGTCGTGAAAGAGAGACAAACAAATACATTTACGTATTATTAATACTAGGAAACAAGTAAAATGAGGATTAACGTGAAATGAAACATAAATATAGGTACCAGATAGAAAACCTTACGAAACATTGCTTCAAATTTTAAATTAATACAAGTTAAAAAGCTTGTTTTAATCCACGGACATCATAAATACGCAATATTCCTAACACACAAAATAAAAAGATTTCCCAAACACCAAATCCTAGTACACTTTCATTCAAACATCGCAAAGAAATATGCGTGCACTAACATTGAAATATACAATGAAGTTGCACATATTATGATTCGGGATAATAAAGTGAAGGTGTAATGGAATTTAAATTCACGTCAGGCGCAGGTCACATGGTTAGGTTGCTTTTAACAAGCACTGTTGACCGTGTTGGCCAAATACTGGAGTTATGAAATGGAAGTTTAAATAAAGAGAAATTACTTAATATTGATCAAATGATTTATGAGGAATGGAGGAAATGTGAAGGGAGTCGGGTTGTGCTATTTAGGAATTAAAGAATTATTTACGGATTTTAAAGACTGACCAGTCTACACGGGTGAATATTCACAGTCAAGATAGATATTCCTTAAAAATGTCTCTCACATACAAATGTATGATACTCGCGTAAAATCACAAGAAAAAATTATTATATCGATGGGTCTCCGCGAATTATTAGGTACAAATTATTTATGTGGAAAACGCAGTGGAATCTTAAAAAACCTATTATTTCATTAAAAATAAATGAAAGTATCCATATCCGATTTAAACTACACGAAACAAAACTGCATCTATATCCTTCAAAAAATTTCCACAGTACAAAATATCTAATAAACAGTCGTAAATCTAAACCTCCTTTTTGATTTTTTTAATTAATGGCGTCTATATTCGTTAATTTTCGATGTTCTATTAATAAATATCTCAAAAAGTGTTTATATTGTAAAAATCATTTACCTATAGAAACAGTATCATACTAGCGTGATAGCTACGTTGCAATACCTTATCTATTCAAGCAAATAAGACAGAAAAATGCTATAAAAGCCTTGTTTGCAAAAAAATGTATTCCGACGGTTCTTCTTGATAACTCAATAAGCAGTCCGCTCCGACTTTATTAGGATTGAAAATTGTTTATCTTAATCCAGTAGAATCCATGACTATCTACAATAATGCACCTTGTAATATAAAAGGTGAAAATTTTTTAACTCTGTATTCTTTGTAATATTATCTTTTTACTATTGAGTAATAAGACAATATTAATATACCAACGTGTACATTTTAAAAAACATATACAAATATTGTATGTTTGATTCATTGGATGTATGGGAGTAGTTGAAAGATACATACTATCTGCTTACTACACAGTTTCACAATTAGTAAAATTGCAACACACCTACTTACTCACTGCGTTCTTAACTTGGTTGGCACCGAATTCAAATAGATGGATAGGTAGCGCTAATAGTAATTTTGTTTCCGATTTTGAGTAGTTTTGGATTCGGTTCAAATTGTTTTTATAATTTATCAACTAATTCATAAATTCAATCTATCTCAAGTATTTATAACTGGAGAAGATATACATTTATTGTTTTAAAATTACCTATAACATACCTTATATCAGAATTTGTTTAATAAAATTTAATCAAACATTATGCAAGGCACAAAAATAATATCAAAATTACTAATTCATTATCACTGATAAGAATTAAACACGAAGTTTCTATTCATTCGTAATCTCTGATAGGACTAAGGGAGCAGTCATTGTTTACATCCATCTCGTTTCGACATCTGGATTTGGAGAGAGACGGAATGATATGGTGATAACGCTAAATTTTATAATGGTAGCACTCTCATTTGAACGTACGGGTTATGAACAAGTGGGTCATATGAATTGGTCAGGAGCCTTAGTGTCGTGATAGTGAAATTTAAAAAAGGAATACAATAATGGTAACGTACTTTTTATTTATCTGTGCTTGTGATTATTCCTCTAAAAAAAAAAAACTCAGTGAGGTTAACGCGATTTAAAATTAAATTCTAATTCTAAATTAATCAAAATAGCAAATACGAATGTTAGTAATGTTAATTAAATTTCATTAAGTAGTTAATTCTTTGATATTGTCGATAAATGTTTAACGAAAAATATTACAATTAATTCCTTTTGATGCACCTATAATTGTAAGAATATGAGAATAACGTTTAATGGATTGATTAATTATCATCACATTTACGATAAACACAATTGACATACAAAATATAGTACGAAATTTTCCCATCACAAACTGTGCTAATAGAAATACCCCATAATAACGACGTAGTAACAAATATATTGAACATTGAGGAGTACAATTAGGCCAGGCACATGTCAGCTTGTAAAAGAACAAAACTTCCCCTCACTGTGTTTTTGTTGTTTTAACTTGCACACCGAAGTTTCATATTTCTCAGTCATGCGGAATATTTTGGACAGTTGTACTTGCATTCATTTGTGTGTGTGTGTATATGTGAAACACACACATACAGTGTGTGAAATAAAGTAATAAATACTGTTAATAAGCAAAGCTGTATACTGCATAGTATAAATTAAAAACCCCGTATTACAATTATTTTTCTCATGACAGACATTTCAATATTATAATCTCTAGGTTTTACCCCACCCGCTTTTTCTGCATGTATAGGTAACTACATATACTATTATCATAAGAATAATGATCCACTAATCAGGTTCAAATTTCGTTAATCATATCGCCCGGACCGTTGCTGCAGTTCTATTGATGGTTTGATCAGTGGTGACCTTCCAAACCACCATGCTTATGAAACACCTTAACGATTGTATGAGTTTCAGATATTATTATATCAGAAGGAAATAAAAACCTGTTGATGGCTACAAGTGCAGTAAAGAATATCATTATATTTTTCTCATATTTATTCTTCTTTCAAAAATATTATTTCATAGTGGCATGATCTGTTTGCCACTTATCATTGTCCACTTCATCATCATCAGCCTATATGTTCCCACTGCTGGGACACATGCCTCCTCTGAAGGATTGTCCACTTATTTTATTCGAAATTTGAAAATAGAACAAGATCGACGAATTGACATTATTTTATACACCTCCAAAAAAACTGATGCGTGTAGGCGTTACAAGAATTGAAACCAATATTGTGTGGGAGACACATCTATTATGGCAAACTTTAATATTTTTTAAACAAATGTTCTTCGTAAAGCTAATAAAAGATGACTTTCATATTAATGACATTCTAAATCGGTGGTAGTTTAAAAAAGTTCATAAATATGTATGTAGTATTTAATACGTAATATTCATACGTACATATTATAAAAGAGGAATTGAAAAAGACTGAGTATACGTTTCGTCTATGTATCCGACTGCTCAGGTGGTTTGTGTCCACGGATTAATGCTCCAATGGGTCTGTATTTTAATGGACATTGCTAGAATTTTCAAGTGTAAGGCTATCATGCTTTGGCATGAATTGGGCCAGCTAACACCGGAGCTATAGGCATGATCATGAGCGGTGGTTGTCGGTTATCCTCAAACGACCCACCAGCACGCATTACAAATATCAAAGAAAACAATGGAAGTAAACGTAAATTAACAGAAGTGTTCTTGTCTCTGTGAAGCGATTTTTCCCAGACACCTTTTATGTCTCCACCAGACACCTTGTGTGTGTGTTATTTTATAAAAGCGTTTTTCATCCGGTTTTTTAAAAATCAATACAACTGTGTTTGTTTTTGTTACCTCATAACTTTATTGCTGGGTGAACCAATTTTTATGATGTTTTTTTATTTGAAAGCTGGTGCCTCCCATGTCCCATTTAAATGCTGTATTACTTTCATGAAACTGTGATATCAGTTCTGTCACTACATAGTATAAAGCAAAGTCGCTTTCCGTGTCTATGTATATATATAACTACTAGCTGCACGCCCCGTCTCCGCCCGGGTAGTGATTTATCGTAATTGAAATAATATAAACTATCCTATCTCTCAAGCTGGATCGAACTGCACATGGTGTGCGAATTTTATTATAATCGGTTAAGTGGTTTAGGAGTCCATTGAGGACAAACATTGCGACACGAGATTTATATATATTAAGATGTATGTATGCTTAGATCTATAAAACTACACAATAGATTTTGATGGTTTTTTTAATACATAGTGATAGTGATACAAGAGGAAGGTTCAAAAATAAAATAAAATTTTCAATTTAACACGTGCGAAGCCACGGGCAAAAGGCAGTAAAAGCAGATCTGTTTATGGTCTGGATACAGTAACTGCAATCGTATTAATGCATACCATGTTTCATCTATAATAAAATCATAACGATCGCTAACTGCAAAAGCGGGCAGGTAACCTGGAGCTATTATGGTAGTGTATTTATGGCTTTCATAAGTGAATTGACCCCTTGTAGGGCATATAGGTTATTTAACAACACTGCTTGCCTGTTCGTAAAGGAAACCGAATTTTCCTGTACTCAATTAATCAGTGAGACCTTCGGTTGGTTGCCTAGAAGAGATCACTTTATAGCGATAAGGCCACCTTCTCCATTACAATTGTTTTGAATAATAAAGTGAATAGAGAAATAAATAGTAAATACGTGGAATTTGCGAAGATTCAAAATTCTATCCTATTATATTATACTATTATTATTAATTGTAATTATATAATTATCCTACTTCCTACTAATATTATAAATGCGAAAATTTGTAAGGATGTGTGTGTGTTTGTTGCTTATTCACGCAAAAACTACTGAACCGATTGCAATTAAATTTGGTAGAGAGCTGGAAAGCTGGAATAACATATAGGCAAATTTTTATCCCGATACTCCTACGGGATACGGACTTACGCGGGTGAAACCGCGGGGCGCAGCTAATATGCTAATAGTCATAACTTTTAATATTAAATACTGAATACTTAACGTGGTAGAATTAAATCTTTTTTGTGTAGCTCTTTTCTCCTGCTGCATGTCACATGTTCCTTTCATTTTGTATTCCAAATTTTACTACCCCCGTACGCACCCCATTGTCGCAAGATCAATTCCTACTTTTTATATTTTTATTTACATAAAACATAATACACGTAAAACGATTTTGATAACATGAGCAGAATAAGCAACAAATACTTCCAAACCAAATAACAGTCTCGGGGATTTAGAAATTAAAAACTTTTCAACGGATTTTAAACGCGATTTATTCATTATATTATTAACCCGACGTTTCGAACACTTTACAGCGAGCGTGGTCACGGGGAGACGTGGTCGGGTTAATAATATAATGAATAAATCGCGTTTATAATCCGTTGAAAAGTTTTTAATTTCTAAATGTATAATACTCGCGTGAAACCAAACACAAGAAAATACTAAGTCTCGGGGATATTAAAGGTGGCTAACGTAGGTGCATTCATTTCTCCCTTTCATATTCCCAAAGGAGAAAACAGTCTCGGTGGGTGGTTGTAACAGCTTTGTTGTTATTTCATTGAATGTGGTCTAATTATATATTCATTGTGACTATATTGATTAAATGTTCATTTTAAAACTAATGAAATCACTACATAGTATAAAACAAAATCGCTTTCTCTGTCTCTATGACCCTATATATGCTATCTTTAAAACTACCTATTTTAATGGATATATATTAATGGATTTTGATGGGATTTTTATAATAAATAGGATTTAAGAGTAGAATAACATCTATTAAACTATTCCTAATTAAATTCTCTTGATACGAGTACTTTCATACATTTTTACTTGAATATTCGACATTCCGGTATACATTTGTATTTTTTGTATATACGTTTATTGACCATTTGTATTTTTGTACGACGGTTATTTGACGTGACCGCCTCCTTGGTACAGTGGTTAACGCGTAAGCGTAGAACCGACGGGACCTGGATTCGATTCCCGGTGGGGACGCACAATAAAAAAAAACGTCTCGGTCTGGCAGGACACAGAAGGCTGATCATCTACTTGTCCTTAAAAAAATCGATCAGTGAAACAGATGTATATCATATGCCCCATACCCCTTTAGGGGATACGGGATTTAAAAAAAATGTACGTTTATTAGTTTTATACAAAAAACTGCTAGACCGTCTTCAAAAATCCTTATACCATTAGAAAGCTGCAACTATAGGTAGTAACATGGGTTATAAATTTTATTGAATTCTTTTCCGAGTCAACCCGAGCAAGTAAGTGGCTAAATAAATAAAATAACTTTATGTTATAGACTATTTGAGTCAGTGACATAAACTATTGAATCAAAGACGTTATATAAGTATCAGAATTGACATGAAATTTGATCATCTAACAATAAATAAGTAACCGCTGATGTAGTAATTTGATGACTTTGATGTGAGCGCAAAAAAACGACGGATTTTGTGAAGTTGTGAATACACTGGGCGCTATACATAACAGTTCAACCGTATTATCAATTACACACAAGCTGCATTCGTGATTTCGTGTAGCTAGCTTGTTTTTTATTAATATTAAATTATATATGCATTGACTTATTTGGGTCTTCGTTTTCCCCAATCTCCAAACGAAACGCAGTATTATTTGGTATTATTTTCAATCTTCTGTGACAGGGTAGTAGCTTCCCAGGTGGCTGGCTCAATACATGCCAAAGCATGCATGACTCTCACATTAAAACCCACAAATTAAATTCGTTATTAATAATGGAAGACTATAAGAAATATTTTTAACTAATTGATTTAATTAATGTAGTTATGACATTCGTAAAACACTACACAATACAATATTGCAATTATTGTAATTATCATAAAAACATAACTAATGAATGAGTAGTATTCCATTTTTAAAAATAGAAATAAAACGTGTTACTTGAATAACAATAACAATACCTTTTTCTTTGTCGTACATAATTATGTTACACAAGCTGCGCCCCCCCGTTTCACCCTCGTAAGTCTAGTCTGTCTACGTAACAAATTTCATTGCAATCGCTTCAGCAGTTTTTGCGTGAAAGAGCAACAAATATACACACATCCTTAAAAACTTTCGCATTTATTATATTAGTAGGATAGTAGGATAAATAATTTAGGATGAAATCACTACATGCGTATTAAAAATACGTCTTATCGCTATTACTACTAGTATTAATTTTTTTTGTTAGAGTTTATTAAGTATCTAAGAAACTAATGGGCTTTGACACTGCATTTTTTAATCAGAACTGAATGTTTTATTAACCTTAAAAATACAGTTTTATCCACTTACAAAAAAAAAGAAACTTATAACTCATAACTCATAATTTACCTAGAAAATTTCGGGAAACCTTTTGCTTATCATATTAATATGAATACTATAAACATTTAATCTTTCAGTACATTCGTCACGTTATATGTATAATTTTATACACTCTCTTTCTAAAATGAAGTAAGTAAGTCGGCCGGTGTGTACACGCCCTTATCACAAACGTGATGTCTAGGTATGAGGGGTCATTGGAAGTATTCCCACGTCCCAGGCCATATTAATTAAGGATGAGGCGTAACGTAGATTGGTCTAATCTACTTTATTAACGAAATGAACCATGTTTTGAACAGTGGCCTATTGTGTTTTTGCCTTAAATTGTAAAATTGCGTATGTTTTTAATGCTAAATAAAAAAAAAATATATGTCATGACCCATATATTTATTTATTTTAATCTTAATATGTATAAATTATGTGTCATGGACCGCGATGGACTTCTAAACTACTCAATCAATTTTAATCAAATTTTTCACACCATCTACAGTTTGATACCATCTAAAATATAGTTTTTTATTATTTTAATTACGATTTATTAACCCGGGTGGAGTCGGGACGAGAAGCTAGTAGCATATACATTACTCTCAAGGACTGAAAACGCTCATTGAGCGATATAACATCCCAATAAATAGTTTAAAATAAATTTAACGAGGTTTTTTCACAATATCTGTTTCATTCTTGATATGATTCGCACCATTCCGTTTTTGTTAGAAAAACATACGCAGAAACATAATTTCACTTCCTTTCAGGGCCCAGTCTTTCGCATTCATAAATCCACTTCAGTGTACAAACTACAATTAAATGCGCTATCTCTTTCCCTCGACTTATGTAGAGAGAGATGGATGAAACAATTTATGAATGTATGTCGTAGAAGGGTGAAGTTGTTTGCTAACGTGGGCGAAATAAGGCTATGATAGAAGCAGCGATAGTGCACGGACAGCGGTTTAAAACTTAAACATTTTTAGCAAAAAATATACCAATATGATAGATATGTTAACTATAAAGCATGTAAGAAACTCATTTAACGAAAAATACAAAGAAGAAAGAACAGAAACGCAATAAAAAGACCCACCAGACAATTATAAAGATATCGCAATTTTTACCCTGGCAAAATTGAGGATGACTCCTTGTGTCATTGCAGTGTCTGTAATATACCTTTTTACAGTTAAATATGAGTGTACCAACTGGGATAAATTATACATTGCGTAGATATTTCGCATACAAACCCTTTTTGGTATAAACAAAAACCGCATTCTATAAATAATAGCAATCGAAAAGTTATAAACTATTCGTTCCGTATTCATTTCTTTACTAATACATGCGAAGTCGTGAAACCGAAAGATTTCAGTCTAGATACATACTATTTAATACTAAACACGCGTCCGACTCCGCCCGGATACTCCTGTTTCACACTTCGTTGATTCTATTATTAAAGTGTATTGTTAAACCATATTTATTGAAGCCCCTTTAGTACCGCTGTCGCTTACATATCGACCACAGCCTTAGAGTTACGGTGAAGAGTTAAGTGCTTTTTTAGAATTTTAGCGCTTGCTTTGTATATTATTACAGAATAAGGAGTTGTGAAACTATTTTCGAATATTATACCACGTATTAAACAAACAACACTACCAAACAAATTTAGTACCATTTATATTTTATGAAGAAGAAACAGATGGTCCGTTTCAATATTACTGATATCGAAACATATTATCTTGTGCCTTATCGATTCCTTATCAACATACCATAATGTCATTAACGTTAATTTTAAAGCATCGAAAAGGCTGTCGTAATCCTAATCGTTTGTTGTTACTTCACGCAAAAACTACTGTACCGATTGCAATGAAATTTGGTACGTAGACAGCTGGACAACTGGGATAACATATAGGCAACTTTTTATCCCGATATTCGTACGGGATATGGACTTACGCGGGTGAAACCGCGGGGCGCAGCTAGTATGATATAACTCTTCTTTATAATGCAATGATTTTACGTGATGGCATTACTCAATAGAATGATTATCTCTATAACTGTATTTATTGGACAAATTGGTGGTATAAAAAGAGTTTTTCGTCCACGTGTGAACGCCCCTTGTTTTTATGTGTTCTCTCTCTACTTTGAGCTTCGAAATGCGCAATGGAATAAACAAAATTTTTAAACCGAAATTATGTATAAGGAAAACACTTATTTGATAAAACAATTACTTAATCACATCCGCTTCCCATAATTTACTATAAAAAAGAAGTACAAATACACTTAACGATAAGAAATGAATCACAGTTAATGCGGGCTTGTTGTTATTCTCTGACTAATTTTAGTTCTTAACATCTTTTTTTTTCTATTTCCAGAGTAAACTCTTCCGATTGAAGTCAAATGATTTCGAGAATGAAGCGCTGGAGGTCCACAATGAATATCGACGCGAACATGGCGTACCACCATTAGTTCTTAATAAGGAAATATGCAAAGTGAGCCAGAAATGGGCGGAAGAACTAGCTAAACGAGACACTATGTCCTATAGCCTTAACCCTGACTTCGGTGAGAGCATCTATTGCGGCTGGTCCACAGATCCCAACGTTAAAATTAAGGCACGCGATTGTGTAGAACGATGGTACAATGAGATCAACGATTATTCCTTTGGCAAAGAGCCTCAAGTACTTAACTGTGGGCATTTTACCCAAATCGTCTGGAAAAGCACGAAGGAGCTCGGAGTTGGAAGCGCTAAGAGTAAATCGGGCAAATTGTACGTCGTTGCAAATTATTATCCACCGGGCAATTATGGCGGACAGTTTGTTAAGAACGTCCTACCTCCAGGGGCTCTTCAATTCAAAAGTACATCCAGCCTCAGTACGTCTAGTTCCCCACGAGAATCTAATAACAATTTAGCACCACCTTCACCGCAAAGATGCAGCAAAAACTTGAGTGATTACGCATCGGAATTGGTAACGAAATTCAAATCAACGTCCATCAACACGGAAAAGTTCGAAGAGGAATTTCTCAAAGCTCACAACGAGTATAGAAGTAAACACAGAGCTCCTCCACTCGAGCTGAATAAGAAACTATGTAAATACGCAGAGGAATGGGCGAAAACCATCGCGAAGAACGGCAGAGTAGAACATAGAGATCAAAATGAGTATGGCGAAAATATATTCTACGCTTGGTCATCCGACCCCAACTTTACTTTAACCGGTAGGGATCCAGTTGATAAATGGTACAGTGAAATAAAGAACCACGAATTTGGCAAGGAGCCAGATAATTTGGGTTCAGGCCATTTCTCACAAGTAGTATGGGAAGATACGATGGAAGTGGGTGTCGGCGTTTCTAAAACGAAAGAGGGCCAGGTGTACGTCGTAGCGTACTACCACCCGCCCGGGAATGTTCTTGGGAGCTTTGCTGATAAAGTACGACCGCCTGCTTATTTTTAGGTACAAAGGTATACATTCCAAAGAATTAAAACTTTTATTTAGGTGTGATATTTATTATCTATGTAGTATTGTACAAGAGATTATGTTAGTGTGTAATTTTGTCTTATATGTATTTATAAGTTTAGTAAAGGAACACATAAAATGTAACATAGAAATCGTTTCGTGAACTGGTGGTTGCATTACTACTTAAAATAAATAAACCCTATAAATATTCCAATAATTATACTGTGATTTTAAGTGCATTTTACATATTTCTGTTGTAAACCTATAATAAATTATACTGTTATTTTATTTTGCAATTTCAAAATATATCATTTTCGGCAGTAGATATAAATATTAATAATATTGTATTCTCTTTCCAATCGACTTCAAAAACGGGAGAAGGTCAATTCAACTGCATTTTTGTGTTTGTTCTCATATTATTTTGCTGGTTGAACTGATCTTTAAAGGTTCTTTTGTTTTTTGAAAGAAGGTGCCTTCCATGTAGTCGCATTACTCGTTCTGACAATTTGAAGGCGGATTATTTTTTTTGCTTAGAATAATGATTAAATCTTAATATATAAAATTCTCGTGTCACAGTTTTCGTTGCCAAACTCCTCCGAAACGGCTTGACCGATTCCTCTGAAATTTGGTAAGCATATTGGGTAGGTCTGAGAATCGGCCAACATCTATTTTTTATCCCGACATTCCTACGGGATACGGACTTACGCGTGTGAAACCGCGGGGCGCAGCTAGTATATGTATATTTATGCTTTGATATTTCATTATTTTTTTATATATACTATTTATATTAAAGAAAGGCGTGTCTACTCTTTACCCAAGAACGGTTGAAAGGATTGCATATCTTTTATCTGTTTGATTTATCTCCGCTTGGATTAGGACAATAACCTTAAAAACTTACAATAAATACCCGAGGGAAACCGGGTCAACTAGCTAGTAATAGTTAATGGTAAGACAAGACACGTTCCACAAAACATTTGACAATTTTTTTATATTTTATATATTTGACACGTAGACGCTAGAGTCGTGTACGAAACATATACCGATTTTCAAACTAACCTATTTCACGGTATGCGTTTTAAATTTAAATCTTGTACTTCGTGTTTTTAAAACTGACCAGACATGTGATTTAGTAAAATATACTTTGAGTACTTCACTTTAGAGGCTGTATTTATATTTCCGATGGTCAAACTTTACGTTATAATTGCTCTGTGTATGTTAGTTACCTTTAGATTGTGTGATTTCATTGTATTGCGTACAAAGAAAATCTAACTTTAAGGTTTAGCGATAAGATGTATAATAGATTGCAGCACTTGCAATATCGAAGATGTAATATTTGGAATTGTGTATTTAATAGATGAGGAAAGTTATTGCAATCAATGCCCTAGAGCTACCAAAGCAGTTTAATGTTATTGAAAACTAATAAATTGCAAAGTAATAAAATGGATTGGGGTGTTATTTGTTATTTATTTATTACAGTAAGTATTTATTTTTATCGTAATCTTATTTTACTGTAATATATGTATATAAATTTATAATATACTTCTACTATTTGTTGGCGTAATTTTCGGTATTTAATTACAAATAAAATTATATAAATTGTGACCAAAACACGGGAAAAACAAAACTAAACCAATTATTGACGTCATAGAATGAATCTGTAAAATTGAGCATAAAATCAAGTAGCTTTTATCGCAAAATTCCCAGTAATTCTGAAAGGCAAGACAAAGAAAATAAAGACATTACCCGTCTGCAAGATGGCTCTATTGAATAATCTGCATCAAGCCCTAAGAAACAATACTAGATCTTTGAATGGGATAAAAACTTCGTTGCAATATTGAGTAGGTACTTAGAAGTCAGAAGTAGGTATAACCTACCTACTTCCGAGTAAGTCACGAGGACTAGGCAGGTATCTTACACTGCTATAAAAAAAGCTAAGAATTAAAGGTATCTTACACGATAATTTTAACTGACCTACTACTTCTCTTTTGACCTTCGCCTTTGACCATGTTGTATATGAGAAGATAGTTGCACCTATTCCTATAATGTTTTCGTATAAAATTATCTATCGTCTTGATTCCCGTATTCACATGAAAATAGGTTAAGTAAAAAGCTCAAAAAAATAATTTCTCTCTTTTTGTTTTCCGTATTTGTTTCTTTTATTATTTTGTAATATTAATATAAAAAGTTAAAAAATGAACTGTCTGTTATCATTACAATTTATTATGTAATTATTAAATTTATTGCTGTCACCAAAGCAACAGATTTCATCACAGCTACCCGTTTACTACAGATTACCATACAGCACAGATTACCGCATTCAAGAATAATTATTGTTATAAACATTTGCTTCAAGTCAAGAGGAAGCTATTCAAGGGAAATTAGTTAGATAGTAATCAATTTAAAAAAGGGGCCAAAGGATCTCCGTCCATTCTTCAATTTTAAATTTGTATTTTGATCTCCCATGATCAATGAAATTCCCTTTTCATTTACCTAACTGTTTTGAAAAATTACCACGTTTATTTATAATGTAGAATATCTAATTACATCGAAATTTTAATTGGAAATTAATTATTTTAGGCTTTCTTGGAATCAACTTAACTTTGCGAAATTTATATGTTTTGATATGAAGCACAAATTAGAATTTAATTAAAATATTGTAATTAAAACATATTATATTATTAAATGACTTATGGTTATATTGATTGAATCGTTACCTTAAAAATGCTATTATAATTTACATTTGGCTCGATATTTGAATATGTGTAGGAATAAGGTTTTATTACATCATCATCATCATCATCAACCTACCTTTGTTCGCACTGCAGGGACACAGGCTGTCTTTGAGGGTTCAGGCCATAATCCACTACGCCAGCCAAGAGTTGGCAGATGTCACATGTCATTGAACTGTTGATTTTCGGACATGCCGATTTTCTCACGATCTTTTCTTTCGCCGTTCTTAGCAGTAGTGATGTTAATAAAGTTCAGATAAATTGAAAAGTCAATTTCATTACTTGCGAGTTAGCTCTTTTCCGAACCGTGGACTTTTTTATTGAAAGAAAGAATTCCGAAGTCTTAACCATTGAACTACCCCTGCTCATTTAACAGGTTTTATTTACTAAACCAAATAGTGTTCATTCGTCACGCCGTAAAAGATCCCCATATTGCTAGAAAATGTCCAATGTAATTAGGAGGGACTATATGTCTTGCCTTAATTTGGGCATTCCAAACTACAATGCAGTAACTGAGAAATTCCATATAGAAACATCTCAATACACAATTTATCTTATCCCATCCTACTAATATTTTAAACGCAAAAGTTCGTATGTATGTATGTTCGTATGTTGATATTCTTTCACGCAAAAACTTCTGAACCGATTGTAATGAAATTTGGTACGTAGATAGCTGGACAACTGAAATAACATATAGCCAACTTTTTCGTCTAAAAGTACATACAAGTCCTACATCTACTATTGTTAATAATTCGCTGTAATAAATATGTAATAAAAATATTTTTTTTAGAATTTGGTTGTGTTATATGGAAGAAATATCAGATCCCTGGATATTCGCAATCTCTTGGAGTATGTTAAAGTAAGTTTATTTTTTAATATTTCAACATAAGTACTTTTCGACGAATAATTTGACCGCCGTCTAATTGTCAGAACTAGACCAACTAGACCAAATTCATTATAAAAATCGATTTACACAGTAAAATGATCTAAAGTAACGAACATCATAAAATAACTCGTAATTTATATGAATAACATATCATAATTTTGAAAGTTGTTAAAGTAGATTTATTATTTACTAGCGGTCTGTCCTGGCTTCGCTCATAGTCCATACATAGCATTCAAGTATCACGTACATATACAACGGTGAAAGAATTTTTTTTTATCTATCCATCATTTTTATATATGGTAGTCGAGCACGTTTGGCACGAATTGGGCCAGCTCGCACCGGGGAAGTACCACACCCCCACAGAAGACCGGCGTGAAATAGCATTCTGCTGTGTATCGTTCGGTGAGTGGGGGAGCCGGTGGCCCATATCCTTTTCCTTACCCTTCCCAGTCCTTTCTTTTATTCCTCTCGCCAATCCTTTCTTGATCCCTTCCCAAATACTCAGCAATCATGGGCGGTGGTAGTGCTTACCATCAGGCGACCCACCAGCTCCATTGCCGACTGTGACAAAAAAATCAGTTCCTGATATTATATCCTTAGTATGGAGATAGCATTACGTAAAATATTTATACGTGTGTGTGCAATCTAATTCACCTGACTGAAACATGTTTAGGTTTAAACGATATTAGTCTTGTTTAAGCCTGAAGGCACTTTCCTGAATTTCAAAGTGATTCAAGTTAAACTTAACATATTTTGTTGAATAGTTAGCAAGTTTTCACTAAGCAAATGTAAATGAAACATACCTTACTTTGATACGTTTCTCTTGCTAGAATTAGGGCCAATTACACCTATGATATTGGAAAACGATTAAAGTTATTTCAAACGAGTTTATACGTTTAAGGACAACGAAGCTAAAGGCGTGTTTTAATGTCTTTAATTATATGATCCACTGTGTTAAAAAGAAAGAAAAAATGTCTTATATTCATTAATACACATGCTTATTTGGTGGTGTATTAAAAACATTACAAGGGACAGTGCCAGAAGTGGTGCTTTTAGTATTATTATTTCAATACGAAATAGTGAAATAAACCAAACTTACAGTGACGTGTATACCTCTTAACTTAATCTGACCTGAGTTAAAAGCGTTAGAAAGAAGACATATAATTCGCACTTCTTCAACTAATTCCTTTCCAAATACTATCCTATCCTACTAATATTATAAATGCGAAAGTTTGTGAGGATGGATGTATGTGTATGTATGTTTGTTACTCTTTCACACAAAAACTTCTGAACCGATTGCATCTGAAAATTGGTGCGTAGATAGCTGGACGACTGGAATAACATATAGGCTTTTTATCCCGATATTCCTACGGGATACAGACTTACGCGGATAAAACCGCGGGGGGAAGGGGGTGGGCAGCTAATATAAAACAAAATTGAACTCAGTTCATCCATCAGAAGCTATAACATCACTGCGTGTGTGTGTATGTTTATGAGTACCGTCGTACACACACATATGTCCAATGTACATACAAGCAGTCAGTGCGAGCCACTATACCAAAGCATGCTTAACTTCCCTCCCTGTATCCATTGTACAAACCGTATCAGTAACTGTTTCCACCGATAATTGATAAGCCGTGTTCACACGAACTCGGCCCAAACTTTCCTTAACTATAGTTCACACTAACCATTCGAGTGCAGAGGAACTGAGTCATGAAGCGAATACTCGTGTACATTGAATAAATCCTTTTGTCTCGTGAGTACTGAGTTTCTGATAGTGTACAGTTCGGGACATATCAATTGGCTTAGGCGTTACAGTTTTCTACAGTAACTTACACGTTGTATTTAATTTATAGTTTTATAGCATTGAAATCCTATTATACTAATATTATAAATGCGAAAGTTTGTAAGGATGTGTGTGTGTTTGTTGCTCTTTCACGCAAAAACTACTGAACCGATTGCAATGAAATTTGGTACGTAGACAGCTGAACAACTGGAATAACAGATAGGGAACTTTTTATCCCGATATTTCTACGGGATAGGGACTTGCGCGGGTGAAACCGCGAAGCGCAGCTAGTGCTTTATAAATGCAAAATTTTGAAATAATAGAAGAAATATGGTTTTCGTATCGTGATCAAGTTTTTTCTATTGTTTCAAAATTACTCATTGCACGTTGTATTTCTTATGGCAATTATGAATGTTATATAGTAGTTTCATAGTACACCTTTTTATGTGGCAGCATTGATAAGAATCAAATATATTCGTATGAAATTGCTGATAACGTGTAGCATATGTGTTTCAATGTACATATGCATATGTTTCGATAAGATACTTATTGTAGTGATATAATATAGAAAAGAGTAGATGCTAAGGAAGTTTACATCACAGTTTGATATATAATACTTAAAACATCACTTTAATTAAGATAAAGTTCGTATGAAAACAACATCAACAAACTACATCAAAATCTTTCATCATGCCTATGATGTCAAATTAATAATGTGTGTGTGTGTGTGTGAAGACCCGTGTCCCCTATCGGGGTATGGGGCAGATGATGTACATCTGTTTCACTGATCGATTTTTCTTTAGAGACAGTGTCCTGTTCAGTCCTCAGAGTTCAGTGTCCTGCCTGACCGAGACATTTTTTTTTGTGCGTCCTCACCGGGAATTGAACCCAGGGCCTCTCGGTTCTACGCTCAAGCGTTAACCACTGTATGAAGGAAAATATTGAATTAGAATTTTAAAGAAACGTTCCCTTTTATATCCTGTGAGGTGTACATTATAATAAACTTGTATTTATAAAGGCCAAAGTTCCAAATGGCGACTGACGCTTCCTTTGTTTCATTATCTTCTTTGAGTTGAGGATTCATAAATTATCTCAACAATCCGATAACTTCAAACTTATTTAGTAAATGGGTTTAACTTAATTTGTCCAATTTAATTAATTGAAATTTAAATACTTTACTTTTATATTATATCACGCGGGTCGACTGTTTTTTTTTTTATTTTCATATTTTTGGAATCGAAGGGGATTCTTGTAAGATTTTTTTATTTGATCACAACTTAGAATCTGTGGTAACTACATCCACAGACACATCGGTGTACTGTTTTGTATGATCCCAAAATCCACAAATTTTAATCGAAAACATTTTCAGAGGAGAACCATATTTTCTGATGACGAGATATTAGGAGTGCCAAGGTACCCTGAGCACCTGCCCAGGGCTGAAAAAATACTACCAGGCCACACGTTGCTCAAGCCAGCATTCGGCATGCTCAAGTCAGCATTCAAGTTCCCTCATAGGGATGTCAATCAAGCAGTCTATGGGAACGTTGAAAACATTGGAATATCGTAAGAATATTTTACTTTTATAGCATTGAAATGAGAAATTTTCAAAGAATGGAAAAAAATATCACGAAACCTTCAAGCGATAGTCATTTTTTCTGTCTTTTATACATTTATCAAAATCGTATGCAGTTGTAATTTGTATACGAGGACAAAAAATCCTATTTTTATGGTTGTGCATGTGTGAATTAATCATATATCATCATCATCATCATCATCATCAGCCTATATATGTTCCCACTGCTGGGACAGTCAATCAAGTCAAGTCAACTGCACAGGCAATCATATATGATATAACTAAATTAAATCTGTAAGTCTGATTTATTTAACAGTAGCCTGTATATCTTTTGATATATAAACTGGAATAGATAATTTTTATTTAGGTATTATTGAGTCTTCGGTCTTATTTTAATTTATTTATTTTAATTCACAAAGAAACAAAACCCGAACTAGTGGTGTACTCGAAGGCCATTTTTCAATTATATAAGTTCAATTGACACTAGTCGCACGACTGCATTTTAATTAGATCAAACTTTTTTACAGTTATGGCAAAAACAATGAACGAGTTAGATATACAGATTTTAGGAAAACCAACAATGTCGCGGTATGTCACCTCACAGATCATTTCATGTTAAACGCCTTTCAAAATGGAGATTATCAATTCGACCGCTTCTTTCTTTTTAAGCGTGATTAATTAGAATGTATTCTAGCTTTCGAATTTGTGTATAAACAAGTTATCTTATTGATTTTTTAAAAGCTTCGTACAAATGAGTTAAGACCCAATGAAACTTATAAACTGTATACTATGTAATATGACTCAAACTAAATATAATAAAGATTTAAAGTTATACGATGAAAACTTTATACGATGGGTATCTTAAATATTTCATTCTGTGAAGTCATTCTATGGGCTTTCAATAAACGGTCATCGGTAGCGTCTGAAATTACTACTAAACACAATTTCACGTAAAAACTTTTCAATCGATATGGATGATATTCGATATAAAGATAGTTTAATACCCGAGCATAGATGTGGGATAGTTTTATCTCAGAAATACAACAAGTACAAAACGGCAGAAAATACGCAATGTGAAATATAAACTTGTATTAACAGCACAATAAAAACAATAATTTACAACTATCATAATAGAAACATATTAAATCATTACAATTTAATAATTATGTGCATTTAATTGCACAGCTGTTACTGATAAAACAATTAATATTCGTATTCATTAGGCTACGATAATTGGAGCTGTTCAAAACATACAAGCAAAGAATAGCGTGTGAGTATATTTTAAACAGTTATCAACCGAGTATTTTCTTGTGTTGTCAGTTATCAACCGACTTAAAAAAGGAGGAGGATAACAATTATGTTTCGGATTTGTTTTATGTAACAGTAGAATACTATAACTATATCATGTTTCACTTGCAGCAAGATTCCTGTAGTAAGTAACTGTTTAATAAATTTAAAAGGTTATTATTAAAGGAGATACCATCCACCCCTCATTTGGAATATTACAGACGCGCGTACACTTTTCCCCAGCCCACCCAAACAATTTCTTTACTTCAGTCGACGCTATTTTCCGTATCCTTTTACCCGACTACGGAAAAAGGAGGGTTATGGTTTTGACCGGTGTGTTTGTTTGCATGTGCGTATGTTCATCTGTCCCTTCAAAGCATCTAAACTACTAATTATAAAGCAACAAATGATATATCATGCGTTGGTGGTCGCTAACCATCGCACTATATACTTAACGCATTATGGTTATTTATTCAGACTTATATTGATTCATATAATTTTCAAGGTCGTCATAGAAATAGATCCGTCAAGCGCAAGCGTAAAAAATGTGTAAGTACCCGCACGAACTAACTTGGGTTTTTTCATCAAAATCACAGTATATCCATTTGAAGATATTTACAGGGATCCAGACATTAATACAAACGTAAGTATTGTCTCATTTCTTAATATCACCACCATATAAATACAAAAAAAGATTATAAAGTTATTTGACCAAATTCCGAGCTTCAAATATTATTCTAACACGAATTATATTTCAAATTATCATTAAAAGTTATAATTCTTTAATAGTTCTAAATCCGATATGTATTTGATGGTCTTTCTACTGCGTTGCAAGATTGAATGGTTTTTTGTTTCTGCAGACAGTTCGGGAAGCTTCTTTTTACCGCAGTTTTGTCCGTTTCTGAACGGAAAGCTAGCATTATTTAAAATTCTCGTGTCACAGGTTTAATTGTCGTACTCCTCAAAAACAGGTTAACAAATTTTTGTGATTTTTTTTATATTCGGTCGACCTGAGAATAAGTCGTAAAGTGCTTTTAACATATGTATTTATTTATTCATTAGTGTAAAATGGATCTTATGGAAATAAAAAAGCAAAAACTTACAAAACAAAAGCGGTCTTATGGCTCACAGCTATCTCTGCCAGGCAACCTTCAAGGCACAAAACACACACTCCTGAGTGAGTTAAACTTAATATTAGTGGATAGAATATATTAGAGTCTCTCTTCCAGATAACGGAGTATGAAAATGACGCCAGCGAAATTATGGATGAGTAAGTTGATATAAAAAATATTTTTTTTACTACTTACCGCACTTTATTTCAAAATACGCCTTTTCGACCGACTTCGAAATAAGAAGGAGGTTATCAATACGATAGCAATTTTTAGTTGTAGTTTTTTTTTGGGTGTTAGTTCTTCGACTTTAATGATTCTATGATTCATGATTGAGCATTTGCAAATTTTAGAGGAAAGAAAGACCATTCCAAAGTTAAAAGATAAGATCAACGAATACAGAAAAGATATTGATGTACATGCAGTCCAGCCTTGTAGACAATGGTCTTTCATATATTACAATATCAAAAGAAAAAACAATAGCGGAAGTGTGAAATTCTAATTTGATAATTTATAGTTTTTTTTTTATTAATAAGCGTAGGAAGAATCGAGGAGTCCTGGGTTCGATTCCCGGTAGGGACGCACAAAAGACATGGTCTGGCAGGACACAGAAGGCTGATCACCTACTTGTCCATAAAGAAAATTGATCAGTGAAACAGATGTATATCATCTGCCCCATACCCCAGTAGGGGACACGGGACTTCACTTTTTACATTAACATGGATATGTGGCTTGAATTCTTGAACCATAAACTTATAATGGATAGATAGTAAATTTATAATTATTTAATACTCATAACCTATGTCGTATATTTTCAGTATTGATACATTCTCTGATGAAAAAGTGAGTATCACACATTTATTAAAAAGAACAATTTAATCGTCAATTCATAGAAATTTATATTAATACTAGTTGCACGCCCTGGCCCCGCTCGGCTAGTTATTTAACTTCATTGAATTAATAATAACTATCCTATCTTTTAAGTTGGATCGAACTGCACATAATATACAGATGTTATTAAAATCGGTTAAGTAATTTTGGAGTCCATCGCGAACAATGTGACACGTAATTGACATATATTAAGATCTTAAAGTTGCGAACTACTTACAAGCGAAACGAAGGATGATTAGGAACCCATCCTGCTAATCCTACTATCCTACTTCCTACTATTCTTACTAATATTTTAAATGAAAAAGTTTGTAAGGATGTGAATGTGTTTGTTGCTCTTTTACGCAAAAACTACTGAACCGATTGCAATGATATTTGGTACGTAGACAGCTGGACAACTGGAATAACATATAGGCAACTTTTTATCCCGATATTCCTACGAGATACGGACTTACGCGGGTGAAACCGCGGGGCGAAGCTAGTATATTTTGGTTGTAGTCATCACTCACATTAGCACACCACACAAATAGAGAATCTAACCACTATTAATAGCTTTTAATACTTATTAAGCTGCGCCCCGCTGCTCGGCGAACCAGAAAAATAAAATCAGCATTCAGGATTCGGCAATCCAGCGAATCCACGGAATCCTCGGGACTGTCTCCATCATCAGCTAGCTCAGATTACGAGAAGAACCCTGGAAACCCATACACACTGCATAAGGACAAATATAAACAAAACTGGATGTGGAACCATAAGGTATTGATGGATATATTGACCTTTGGTAAAAGTTTTCCGTAAAATGATACTTATTACGCGCATGCGTTATGCCGGTAATCTGTATAATAAATAAAACTGAATCCCTATTTTTCTTGGTCAGTCAAGTCTTGGTCATCTCACTCATTACGCATGATGAACTGGACCGATTTAGCTAATTGCATTTTTTATGAGAAATTTTTGAAAGAATAGAAAAAATTTGATCACGAGGCAGGATTCGAACCTGCGTATCTTGCCTAACCGTAGCAACGCCTAGCCTCTCGGCCACCCGTGATCCTGCCACAGCATGCACATGCAAAAATTAAATGCATTTTTTATGTTTTATTATCTGTAGATGCATCTTATGAGAGAAAACTTCAGAAAAAGAATTAAAAAAATAACGGCTATCCAACATTCATACATTTAACAGTTCGCACAAAGACAGGCCAACTTCTGTCGGGTCCTAGATACTGTGTATTACGCATAGACTATATCTATAACGCTTATTAGTATCAAGATTGTTATTAATTGAAGTATTTCGTTACTTCTTATAATCATATATATAGAATAGATTAATTGTAAGAGTGCACTAATAACATTAAAATGAAATGGATTTTAGACGTTATTTAAAGACCCATTAAATTTAAAAAGTAAGAAAGTAAGTTTATTATGACACATAAACGTAGGTAAATATAACAATAAAGGTCACTTATTAGGTTTTTAAAGAATACATGTGCCTTACTTAGGCCTACCACTCAGCGTACTAACACTGATTTTCAGTGGATGCCTTATGTCTTATTGACAGCAGATGTGTTATGCTCAAAACTGTTTAATTTATTAGTAGTTTATAAAATATAAGCAATATATACATGCATAGTTATAATACGTATGTAAATAATAATAATATACAATATTTACAAATATAGTTGAATACACATAATATTTTTATAAAATAAGAATACATACAGTATAAGATATCTTGAATAAATCCCTACCCATTAGATAATATACTAAAATAACTTAACAAATGGGGAGGTTAAAACTGATGGCGCTTTTGAAAGTCCAGAAGATATAACTTAAGTATATTTTTAATTACGTACCTTCCCTATTCTGAAAATGAATAGTCTAACTCTACACAAAACAGGAAAGTATACAATAGAACAGATTGCGGCTTAACGTTATTGTTTTTTAATTTTAAAAATGTACTTTCAGATGGACGGAGACCACATGAACGTCAACCCTTACGCGCCAATTTTCAGCAACTACGGACCCTCCGGTACCGCGTTGTTCTTTGGGAGGAAATGGTGGTACTTTAATCAGGTAAATATTCGAGTTGAAATTAGTATCAGTAAAATTTGTCGTAATCGTAGGACGTACCTTAGGCCTCCCCCAAGAATTCCAGAACGACTCATCACCAGTGGCCTGCATCTAGCGGCTCCCTGCCATCTTGATCTGGTCTATTACATTCACCATAATGGTACAATGGCGTAACAAACACCAAAAAGTACGAAAACTGTAAGTACATCACTAAGATATACGAACTATAAAATGGAACATAACCCTAACGACAAACGTATTGAATTTAGTGTGTAATGAGATAATATAACCAGACGAGAGCCTGCATGTTTGTAATGGTAACTTATTTGATAACCTCCTGGCTTCGACCCTGGTACATATAATATATTAGTATATTAGTATGGCCTAAAGGTATAAGGCACGTACTTAATAAACGGTGAAAGAATTTTTTAAATCGGTTCGGTAGTTCCTGAGATTAGCACATTTAAACATACAAACAAACTCTTCACGTTAATAATTATTATTTATATAAGCAATAATATAGGTTTAGATTAACAGACGTAGGTAAAGATAAAAAACTAGACCCTCTTTATGGCTTCATCTTCGTCAAGTAAAAGGCTACTTAACTGGTTAGGTTTCCTTGAAAGCTAGGCTTAGGTATTAAAATAAAACTGTTTGTCACCTTGATTTCAAATATTTAACCTCACATAAAATTTACTTGAAATATTAATTCCAATATTCCAAGAACTTTTCACATATTATTATTGCTATTTTCTTTTTTGTATAAACCACACTTGAATCATTATATTGTGGTGTGAGATTCAAATATTTTGTGAGTATTATAGCACAGAGCAATTTAATAATTTTCTATCTCGACACCGTACCTTTTCTATATACAACAATTTTAATTTACAATAAAATCCGTTTTGTTTCAGGATGACTTCAAGCCATTAGAATAAAATTAGCCCAGTATTAAACTCGAGTAATCTAAAAATAAAAACAAACTTTATTAGCCTCAAACGATTTATTTAAATCTTGCATAAGTTTCAGCGAAAAAATAAGTAAAATTAATGATCCCGCCGTGACATTTTGGAAAACTTTCCATGAACAAGTATCAAGCAACTTTGTTATACCTACCTACGCTTCGAAGAAATTTCTGTTTACGTCATTCTATTACACATTTCCTTTATAAACACGAAATTGATATTTCTTTTGCTTTCCTTTGTGAGTTCATACGCCAGTCATCCGATAGCGATGTTAATTGATATATAATTTTTGTGTTACCTATAAAATCAGGCTGTCGATATCCAATGTGCAGTCGTGGGGTATGGGACACACGTGTAAAAACAAAAAATTATGTGGCTAGCTGCGGGCTCGTGACTTCTTATTTTTATGAAATAATAAGCAACTGAATTACTGGTTCACCTGATGTCAAGCCATCACCACCATGCACATAACATACAGAGGTAGGGCCGTCGCAAATGCGTAGCCGGCTTTTAAGGGGTAAAGTATAAAGAAAGAATCGACTATGGCCATAAACCAACAGACTGGGAAGGCCATGGAAAAGGATACAGTCCTCGAGCTTCCCACACACCGTACGAAATACAGTATATTCTTTTAGAAATAAAGACTTTTAAAAGGATTTTAAACGCGATTTATTCATTATCAGTCTCCCCGTGACCACGCTCGCTGTAAAGTGTTCGAAACGTCGGGTTAATAATAATGAATAAATCGTGTTTAAAATCTGTGGGGGTATGGTACTTCCCCGGTGCGAGTTGGCCCAATGTGCTGAAGCGAGCTGAACTCCCACACGCATCGCGCGGACGGCAGTGTATTGGTGTGCAGATGGTGCGCAGTACGCCTCAAGTCATGAGGATACCGCCACTTCATTGTAACTATTTGAAAAGGTGTAACTATAATCATCATAATCAACCCATATATGTTCCCACTTCTGCGACACTGCTCCTATGAGAGTACAAGCCATAATCCACCACGCTGGCCAAGTTTGGATTGGCAGGGTCACATGTCTTTTAATTCTCGGATATGCCGGTTTCCTCAGTATGTTATTCTTTACCGTTCCGAGCACTATAATCCTAAGGTATTATTAACATTCTATGTTTATTGTATGTCAATATAAAGTATAGACAAATTTATTTCACAAACAGCAACAGACAGAGAAAGCAGTTATTTATCGTAAATAGAAGTTTTAACATCGTATCGTGTACAATACATTCCGTTCTATTCGTATTGGTGCATTAAGCATCTAATAAGGTACATCGTTCACTGAAATATTTAAACGATATTCCTTTATTCATTTCTTTCATAATTCTTTAAGGAATGCCTTTAGTGTAAATAATGTAACTGTGCAAGTGTGCCCATGTTTTATGTTTACTGATATATTTTAAGCATGATATATTTATGTGTACAATTCTAAAACAATTTTATGATTATCAGGCATCCGGCATATACAAACATATTGTGTATTATTTGCGTAATAATGAAATTTTTAAAAACGCAACAAAGAAAACAAACGGGAAAGAATATTTTATTGATATGACAATATATACAAAAATGAAAGGATAATAAATCATTAAAAATTATCTAGAATCGGTTTTCAAAATTCCTACTAATGTTACAAATACCAAACAACTCTGTTTGTCCGGATCTTCTACATCCCTATATTATGAAACTGATTTGGATAACAAATTTCATCTGTATCGATTCAGTGGAATTGGTGCATATAGAGATATTTTTAGCCCGAAAAAGGACGAAATAATCGAGTAAACCTCAGAGTGTTTATTTTTTACTAATAATAAATAAATAATGAAAAATAGCAAACACAGTATACGCTTACCTTTACAACAATTTCCTATTCTCAATTTCTGCTCAGTACCATTTTCTGTACACTGGAAATGTTTTGAAACGAATCTTCTCGAATTTTGTATCCTCTACGTAATTGAAGAGCAAACTATTCAATTACTATTTTTTCTTCAGTTGGATATGATTCTTTAGTTTAGTAGCTTTTTTGTGGAATTAAATTATCGTTAATTAATTCATTTGTTTATTTTAGCTTTATTGCCCTCTATAGAATTACAAATTAAAGTTAACCTAGGTTGCATTATCACAAATGGGGGTCATATCGCTAAATAGTGATTTCTCAATGAATTAATATTTATTTCATAGAAAAAGTCACCGACATTCCTAGGGGGAGGTACCCGTCCAAATAATAAGACCAAATGATAATAATTTCCAATCAAATATGAAATTAAATCAACCAATACACACAGAGCTATCGAGTTACAAAACCATAAATAAAAATAGAAGCACTACAGTCGAATTGAGACTTCATCATTCTTTTGGTTTTGGGAACATTACTTAAAAATACATAACAGCAAATGATAATAATAGAATCACTTGATTTTCTAAAACGCGAATTATTAATTATATTATTCACCCGACGTTTCGAACACTTTACAGCGATACTCGCCGTGACCACGCCGTAATGAATAAATCGCGTTTAAAATCCGTTAAAAAGTCTTTTATTTCTATATGTAACGAATGATATATTAATAAGATTAACCACCCAAACGTGTTTAATAAACCCCCAACTGTTCCCATATCTCACACACTCTTGATACAGCGGAATTTCCCACACATTGGTGCAATTCATTGCTGTTGACAGTAATTGATAAGAATAAAATCGAAGCGCAAGATGCGAGACGAAAAAATGTGATAAATCGACGATACTTGGTACGGACGTCTGGGAAACAAGATGATCGCTAAATTTGCTGTGATATATGTGTTGGTAATGTTATGACAGGAATATTGTGGTGTGGGTAGGTATTGTTACGAAATACGTTGAGTGGTGGTTTGCTGTGTGAATGTGTGTGTGATTTTATACTGTAATAAAGGTAACAATTTTATCATTGTGAACGAAAAATATTCAATTAGGAGCTATATACATTATAAAATCGGCTAAATGCGAGTTGAGTTATTTATTATAATATGAATTTACTCTAATAGAAATTAGATTTATTATTTACTCGCTGCGCTCCGCGGTTTTACCGGCGTAAGTTCATATCCCGTAGGAATATCGGGATAAAAAGTTGCCTATATGTTATTCCAGTTGTCCAGCTGTCTACGTACCAAATTTCATTGCAATCGGTTGAGTAGCTTTTGTGTGAAAGAGCAACAAACACACACACATCCTTACAAACCTTCGCATTTATAATATTAGTAGGATTAGTAGAAAGTAGGAGTAGGATTAGAAATCGCGTGAGAGTATCGGTTTATTAATAAAAATAGCTATGTAGTCTCAATTTATGCAATTTTATTTATAACTGAAAAACTGAGCTTTGTGTCAAACGAGTGTGGTCCGAAAACCAATTAAACTATTCGAGTCTAGACATGGCCATGACAGTTGAAAATAAAATGGATATACGAAGAATCCTCTTTTTGTTTCGAAGAGCCAAAGAGAAGAGAAGAAGAGAAAATAATATTTAAAAATATGGCAAGGAGTAATCAATGCTGTTTCAATGTTCATAGGTACTTAATATTATACAAGCGGTCCACCCCGGTTTCACTTATACTACTTGTACTATACTATAGTCTATAGGACTCGGGAATAAATTAGGTGATCGAATATTTTAAATTTGATTCAGTAGCTGCTGAGATTAGCGCAGTATACGTTTTTTATGTCATACTGGGCAACTGAGCTGGTGGTTCACCTAGAGGTAAGCGATAATCAACGCCCATGAACATTCGCAGAGGCACTACCTCTACGCGTTGCCCGCTTTTGAGATGAAAGGAAAAGAATTGGCAACTGGAAAGAATGTAGGGCCTGGGAAGGTACTTCCCCGGTGCGAGCTTGCCCAATTCGTGCCGAAGCGTTCTCGAGTCCAATATAAAAAAATTTATAGAAATGTCAATGCAATTTTGTAAACATCTATCTGTATGAATGTTATGACGTTTTGGCTGAAAAACTGCTGTCCCGATTTGGATGAGTTTGGGAGAGTTAAAGACAGATACACACGATTTTTGTTTCAAAGATAAATCGTTAAGCTTTTGAAATTGGCTATGGTGATTTGTCTGCATGCGAAACCGCGGGGCGTAGCTAGTTATACGATAAAGTTACATGGCGTTCACTGAACCGAGAAATTAATACGGAAAGTCGTAGAAATTGATTTAGGAAAACCCGATTTTACGCACTTCCAAACTTTTTAATCATAACCAATCAAATTTTAATAAGAAAACTTCGATTGTCCGTGACGTAATTTGATACGAAAACTATGAAATATAAAATGGAGCTACAGAAAATTCGCCTTGTTATTTTTGTGAGTTGTTATAACTGAGTTATTTTGTTTTGCGTTATTTTTATATAATTTCAGGCGTCGCTCTTGATTGAGGTCAAGTTATGTTTTTATTTCTCAAGAATATAAATTGAATATAAATTATATACTGTTAAATGTTTAATGTAATCTCAACATTCTGAGAGCGTTATTCACTATTGACTATGCTGTTAAGAGATTTTTTTCCTTCAATCATTCATTTAACTAACGTAGAACTATAATTGAAACGGTGGTGAGGACCTCGGACTTAAAATCGTAAGGGGTTCGAGACCACGCGAGCGTGCAAGAAATAAATTGATTTTTCAATTTATCTGCGTATGTGGATAACGGTATATAGGACCATTGCTCAAGACAGTGTAGAGGAACATCGTGAGGAAACCAGCATATCCAAAAATTAAAAGTTCGACGACATGTGACTTCTGCCAACCCGCACTTGGTCAGCGTGCTAGATTTTGACCTGAACCCGCATAGTAGTAGTAGGCTTGTGTCCCAGCTGTGGGAACATACTGATGATGATGATTGAATCTACTACTACTAAAATAGAAACAAGAAGTAGTAATAGCATTATTTATTTTGACCTTTATATCTTCATAATTTTCATGATTGCGTTTTAGATGTTCGGATGTTGTAGCGGAGTTAGCTTGAAACGTCAGGTGGACCACATAGCTGTAAGTTATTAAAAATTTATTACCGTTTATAATTTAATCTGAATGTTAATTTATAATATTTTGGACGCCATTACATTTTAAACTATTTAACAACTTCTAACAACAACTTGTCTTCAGAAAACACGGGCAGAGAGTCAAGGCATATACAATGAAATTATCCCGTCGGTAAGTCGAAATAATACCATACGAAACAATAATATGAAAATATTCACCATTCATTGAGTACAAGCTGCCGCTGCTGAGCTGGCAACAAAAGAACAAAAAAAAATTGTGTCCGTATGGCATTGGTTTCCAAATTCATAAACCATTCGTCAATTCGGTCCACAGATAAAACAATAGACATATCAAGAAAATGTATTTTTTCCAGAGAAGAAATTACTACCATTTCGATCCACGGGAGGTGTCTCATATAGTCGGAGTACCAGGTCTTCCCAACCACTTACCTGAAGCAGAATCGATACTCCCAGGCCACACATTAATCAGACCTTCCTTGGGGATGCTGAAGTCTGCTATTAAATTTCCGCACCAAGAGTTGGAGGATAGCGCTGGCGTTTATGGGAATATAGATAATCTGGGTATAAGGTAAACATACTTGGAATATTATTTCAGTTTATGGGAATATAACTAGCTCATGCCCGCAGCTTCGCCCGTGTGGTCAAAATAAATTTTCAAGGTACAAACTTTCATCGGTATTTTATCCCCTTAGGAGGAGAATTTATCAAAGTCCTTTCTTAGCGGATGCCTACATCATAGTGGCTAAAGTCCAGTAGTTCGGGTTGTGCGTAAATAGATCAGATACTTTTGCGTTTTGTATATGTTTAAGATCTGGGTATAAGATAACCCTATATTGTTATGCTCGATAAAGTAGTCATGCACAAATTGGCATTCTCTGTTCAATTAAATCTATTTAAAGTTCTTTAAATCAAGAAATTGATTAAACCACAAAATCTATAACCGCATAACCAAACTACATAACGACGTCTGTTATAGTTATCATGGGACTAAGGACAACGAATCATATCGCTTCAGACACGCAGCGAATATTTAAATTTATAACGAATTTTCTGCATGAAAACAATGGATGCTAACTGAAAGATATATTCAATTCACGTGTTATTTGTAAACGTAAATTCACACAGATATTATATACTCAATATGTTAACACGTTAATTGTCCAATGGGTTTAAATTTATAGTAAATTGTAACTGAACAAATTTGAAGTTAATTGTAACTGAACAAATTTAAACAATCGCTTCCTGCTTACTTGACATTGGGCTTTTTGTCTTGTGTATATCTGTGCTACAAAGGGCCTGTTATATGTTATATCAACAATAATTTATACGTCTTTCATTTAAAATCGTAGTATTTACTATTTGTTTATATTTATTTCGACCAGCTACCGCTGAGCATTTGTTTTAAAATTTAATATTCAAAACAAATATTCCACCAAGAAAACTTGAGTAAATCATGAAGCGAAACCTGAATAAATTCTATTTTCATAACGAAACTTTTATAAGTTATAGTGCAAGTACCTCTGCAACTGTAAAACCTTACAAAGAATTGCACAAAGTTGGCGTGTAAGCCGTGCAAACTAACTTTCCGGATAAGAGACGTTGTTACGATTCACTGTAAATGTTAGACACCTTTTTTACTGAATTTACACAAAAGAAATTTTACGTGAATATTGGATGAATACATACAATCGCGATCCAACCACTGAAAGGCCAGTTAGAGTCCCACATTACCCAGAGCATTTCCCGAGGGACCCTGAGTATGGGAAAACGCATTCTCCGATTAATAAAAAGGATTTTATGTGAACATAACTTACGTCATTCAACATTGATGGATTAGTTGTGGTGATTCTTTTTTCTGTTTAATGAACAACTATTTTTTTTGACAGTTAGAATGCTCTTAGCGCGCGTCAGAGCGCTCACCTGACGCTGAAATGTGTTGTTCTACGCGGCTCTAATCCATCAAACAAAACAACACTCTAGCACTTTAAAATAAATGTTTTTATTTTATTTTCATTATTTCTTTCTTCTCTCTGACAAAGTTATTAGTATGAAGTACAACATAATTCAGCGTCATAGCGCAGCCTCGCTCTGACGTTCTGACGCGCGCTATGATCGCGTTTTGTTTGACAAAGCCCTTAAGTTACTGTAGACATGTAATGTGATTTTTGTTATTAAAGTCTTATTTTTCCAAAATTTAACTGAATATACGAGATATAAAATAGGAAAAAAATAATATATCTCTATAAAATAATAAACCTTTATGATAAAGTTTCAAATAAAGACAGTATAAAATTTCATGTTTCTTGCAGGTACGATGCGAAAAATGAACGAGTTCTGAATACAGGATTCCGCAGAAGTACATCGGATTATATTATGGTACGACAATCCCATCATAAATTGTAATTATTGGTATTATATAATGACCAAACTACTTCCAGAATATTCGGATGTTTATATAAATATATAGGTCTGGTCATAGTTACTTTTAAATTTTATAAATGGAGGTAGTTATGAATGTTATGACGGCTTACAATGTCTTAAACCAAGAGTAATTCAGTGTGAAAAAGTCATTACTTTTGAGTGCCATTTTACTTGACGGCCTATTATAGTATATAGTGTGTATGTTATGACCTATATAGTGTGGAAAAAAGACAGAGGTATATTAATAGATGTCTTCTTCCTACACTGAAATTTCTCCTGCTTATGGACGTCATAATAAACACCTCGATTTTAATTAACAAAAGTACACACAAATTAATATTACAATGTGAATTTGAGAGTTTTAAAAGAATTAAATTACAATTTTTCAACGACCGGTTAGACATTCCGCAAGGTTCTTCGCTTAAAAAATATCGATATTTCACAGATATTACCAACGAAATCTGAACGCAGTCAACCAAGGTATATTCATATTTTTTTAAACTGAAATACCTTCAAATTGCCAAAACTAGACTTCATTTAAATGACCACACGTGAGGCAGCAACTTAAAAAAAAATAATCGTTAATATCGGTTTAGCCAACGAAAGTTACATTTAAAGAAACATACATTCGTTTGAGAACCCCCTCTTTTGAATTTGGTGGAATAATTTGAAACTTCATAAATATTAGATAGTAAGACATTTTTAACTTATGTTTGAAGGTTTCAGATCGCATCAACTGTTTTAGATGTGGTAAGTTTATTGTACTTATTACATAATATTAAAATAATGTATATAATAAAGTCGTGTTAGTTACACCAATTATAACTCAAAAACGGCTGATTCAAATTATATTTGGATGAAGAGTTGATATCCATTCACCGGTAATTAAGGTACAAAATAAAAAAACAAAATTGCAAACTAGAATTGTTCCAAAAAAGAGTAATTTTGCACTTATTTTAAAAATCTGAAATTAAACCTAGACGAGATTTTCCACGAATTTCGTTAAGCTACTTCTTCGTATATTATATACTAGCTGCGCCCCGCGGTTTCACCCGCGTAAGTCCGTATCCCGTAGGAATATCGGGATAAAAAGTTGCCTATATATTATTCCAGTTGTCCAGCTGTCTACGTACCAAATTTCATTGCAATCGGTTTAGAAGTTTTTGCGTGAAAGAGCAACAAACACACACACATTTCGTTACAAACTTTCGCATTTATAATATTAGTAGGATTACAAACTAATAAATATTATTACATTAAACGAAGATAATTTGCTTTCAGGATAAGAAAGACTTTCATAATAAGTTATTGACGGCGCTGGAAAAACTCAACGTCCCATTTAACAAAGGGTGAGTTTTAAGTTATGATAACTCTTTAAATTAACTGAATTAGTTAAATCAATTAAAGGACTCATGAATTCGTCCATGGGGTAAAAATTTAACTCCAGGCATCTATCGACAAATGTAATAAGTACTTTCAAATTGAAGCTTTAAGTTGATATTTGGATTCATGTATTAAGAGACGGCAATCATCGACTCATACGTATATTATACTAATGTTTTTCTTAATGACAGTTGTTATTTTCAATTCAATATTTATTATCTGCCTAACTACTCGTGTCTCTATGAATTTTTATTTATTATTTGTATTTGTATATGTATACTAACTGTGCCCCGCGGTTTCACTCGCGTAAGTTCGTATCCCGTAGGAATATCGGGATAAAATGTGGCCTATGTGTTATTCCAGTTGTTCAATGCGAAAGTTTGTAAGGATGTGTGTGTGTTTGTTGCTCTTTCACGCAAAAGCTACTGAACTGGTTGCTATGAAAGTAGGTACGTAGTAGATAGCTGGACAACTGGAGCAACATATAGGCAACTTTCTATCCCGATATTCCTACGGGATACGGACTTACGCGGTCGAAGCCGCGGGGCGCAGCTAGTAAACCATAAATTAATCGGAATTAATAAAATTACTTTCAGAAATTTTAAGATATATATCGCGTCTGTTAATTCGGATCAGGTAAGTACGGGTAAAAGATTAATATTTTCCTTTTTTACAGGTAAAAAATAAACTTACGACCACAGATTATAAACATAATATCACAGATAACATAATACTATACTAGATAATACTATAACCCGATATATTAAATGTTTTTATTGGACTAAAAGCAAATAATTTAGCAATATGTAATATAATGCGAAATAAAAACAGACGCCATTGATTTTGTTATTAAATAATTCTCATTTACAGGAACCTGTATCAAATAAAATTTCACCCAATATGTGAGTCTTTGTTTCTATATTGAGTAATCACATGATTTAAGCTTAATTTAATAGCATTCAAATGCTATATAAATTGAGAAATCACGAGTTACCGATAGGTAAAGCGTAGCCACGATTTGTGAAGTGATGTGTTGTGGATTCAAATACCACATCAAATTTTTTTTTTATCATTTATAATTTATTCATCAAATAGTGCATTATTAAACAGATCTTACGTAAGAAACAAGAAATAATGTATAGGATATGTATTTATATAAAATATTTGCAGCAATTATCAGGATAGATATTGGGAAACTCTGGGGCATGAGGTAAGAGGATTTGTGGATAATACTGTTAATTATAGGAAACTAGTTGCGCCCCGCGGTGTAACCCGCGTCAGTCAGTGACATTAATAAACTCGATCTAACAACAATCAAAACTGTTTTCTTTTTTTTAATATCTGCGTAAAATTTAATGTATATGATAACATCAGGTGGAGGAGCTTCTTAAAATGTGACAGCCTGTGACAAGGGGGATAGGGGTAATAAGCCCAAAGTTCGAATGACATAATTTATGAATGGCCCCAAAGGACTAACCAAAAACATTTACAAGATTCTTCATTTATTGATCATGTTTTGAGAATACAATGAATGGCTTAAATTAGCGCATGCTTGTCCAGATTTATTCTGTATCCATATGCACTCCTTTATAATCATTAGAATATTTTAAACAATTACCATAATAATATTAAATCAGCATGCAATTATATTCAAATTTATGTGAGCTTGGAAAATGTGTTTAACGTGTTTGTGATTTTTAGGTATACGACGAGAGACCGAAACGGTAATAATTAATATACAATATATTTTGTTTTCTTATCAAAAATTTAAGTAAAATTTAATAGATATAATTTGGGAGCTCCGATCTTCATTATCTTGAAATTTTTATTGCTTTTTTAGGTTATTTTCCTTGAATATTTGTAGAGGTAGTGCGAATGAGCTGCCCACTTTTACAGGATGAGGGATAAGGAAAGGATTGGCGTCTGAAAAGAAGGAATCATACTTTTACATATCCCTTACCCCTTAAAAGTTCACATTCGCAGAGACAGTATCTCTATAAATGTTCATAGGCAGTAGTGATCACTTACAGGCGAATTACCGGCTCAGTTGCCCGCTAAGATATAAAAATATGAGTTCGTTATGTTTTAATCTACAAATAAGGAATTTATATTTAAAGCAGTATTTATATTTATATTTAAAGCTGCATTGAGTAGAATAGCTATAGTAATTTATAACACATGTTACAATTATTATGTCACGTAAATGTTATATTCAGAAAATTTTCAACGCCTAGATACTTACATATGAAGATATTTAGTTCTTATTTACAATTATAAGATGAGAGCAATATATCTTCTTGTCTCTAGATAATAGCATATTTTATGAAATACATTTACTTTGATCTGTCGTACCCTAATCTAGTCTAACACATGATCTAAATTGAAATATGTTTCATTCCTCATGTTGCAAAACTGAGTGTATAGGATATATATTACTATAGGTGGTAATTAAATTTTATATGAAGCTATTTAGATGGGACTGGAGTTATCAGTTAGATTTAGATGGGTACTTCTTAATGTATCGTTACAATACAAATGACAATGATTTTTAATTTGTTCGCGTTGGTAATTATGCCACTTTATCGGCTTATTTGTAGCCTAAACCTTTATTCCTCATATAACACAATGTCTAAATCCACCTATCGTCCATCTTTTTCCTGCATCTCCTTGAGAATATTCTATTATACAAATTATTTAAAAACTTCTTTCAATGAGGCAGAACTTAACATGACTTTTCTGATAATCAGTAACTAATAAACTCGTAAAAAGGCACGCATTTTTAAATAACCTATAGGTAACTAAGCCAGGACATTTTGAGTTTTTTCGCCGTCCATTGAAAATATCCTTGTGTCTAATACGAGAATGACGCTTATCTAAATTACTTCCCGTTCCCTAAGAGATCCTTAATGAGGGTAAATGTAAACGACTTTATGGTGCTACTGTTCTTATAATTACGTGCATTTAAAGACGGTTTAGGAGCAAATAAGTGATTTGGTTTGTTTAAGGACGGTGTACCATACATAGCATTTATTGCTTTATGATCTAATTAATAAGGTTTTTTTTGTTTATTCTCACCTGTTTATATGCAGTGATGTCACTGTTTTATCACAGAAGATTTTGAGGTCTGAGGAATATTATAATATTAATAAGAATAAATAAGGGGATATGCGTCTCCCTAACAGTAATTAGATGCTAAATTTAAAGTTTACATCGTAGGATCGATAGTGAGGCTGAAATACTGAACCGTAATTTATTTTCTTCCATTACATACTGTGTACTACCACAGATAACATAATACTATACTAGGTACTACTAACAACTACCAAGTATTATTTACGTTAGAACTCTTGGGGACACCTCTTATAATTTACTATTTAGTTAAGATATTGTGCACATTAATGTATATTTATATATCTTTATAGATTTGTTCCAGTTCATTCTAAAGTAAGTTTAAAAATAATATTAACATACAAATTATTGATTTAAGTATTTGAATGTCATATAGCTCTTATCCCCTCAGTAATAAGTATCAATATTAATCTTGATATGAAATCGAGCATGGTTTACTCAATATATTCATACATATTGTGAATTTTACAGTATCTTTACAATATTCGTGAAGGCAGCAGTTATTTAGATGCTGAAGGAACACATGGGAATCAGAGACTATACCAGTCACTCTCAACTGATAGTTCCGAAGAGCTCACTACCACTACAGTCCCATCAGTTACTAAAGATGATAAAAAATCTGACAAAATGGAATGGTTTTTAAGCTCGAAAGTGAGTATAAAGTTCATAATCATCATCATCAGCCCATATACTAATATTATAAATGCGAACGTTTGTATGGATGTGTGTGTGTTTGTTGCTCTTTCACGCAAACACTACTGAATCGATTGCAATGAAATTTGGTACGTAGACAGCTACACAACTGGAATAACATAAAGGCAACTTTTTATCCCGATATTCCTAAGGGGTACAGACTTACGCGGGTGAAACCGCGGGGCGCAGCTAGTATAATGTACATATGAAATATGAACACAGTCACACACAAATGTTATAATTAGTTTTGTATTAAATAACTCAATAGTAGACCTTATTAGACCTAGATTATCTGTTAAACTGTGATTTTTCATAAATATAAAAGAACACAACAAATGTAATAGCGAGAACTAAATTTGTACAAGAAAATTTTCCAATTTTTAGAACAGTTTTGACCATATCAGAGTGAATAAAAACGCGCCAGAACATTCGGAATTCATCCCGGGAGATGCAAAGGAAAAGTTGAGGCAGTGGTGGTTTTTCAATCAAGTAAGTTTATTATTTGCATCGAGAAAGGTACTACGAACCCACAGAAGATCATCGTGAAATAGCTTGCTACTGTGTTTCATTCAGTGAATGGGGGATCCTGAGGTCCTTTCCAGTCCATTCAATCCTTGCCTTATTCATAATTCCTTAAAAACAAACAACGCGTTTGCAGCGGCCCTATCTCTGCAAATGTTCATGGGTGTTGTTGATCGTATCGTCAGGTGAACCACCAGCTCAGTTGCCCGCTATGACATAAAACAACCAGTAAATATAATAAAAGATTAAAAATGAATTACAAACAATTTAAACACTATGATAATAATTATCTTTTCTTCTTCACAGCAAGACTACAAAACATTTTCAGAAGAGAGATGAAGAGAGAAATTTAAAAGATGAACAATAAATTTTTTTCAAAGCCTCTAAGAGTATTTTTTTTTAATTGAATCCAGCTTCTATTAAATCGGTTGAGTACTTTTTAAATTCACAAACAAAAATATGACTTTTCCATCTATATGACAATAGCGTTACGGCCGCCGCTTCGCCTTACTAACTTACTTTCACATAATATTATTATTTCATAGGTGATCAGAATTAGTATGAATTTTTGTTTATGCCATCTAGTGACAATATTAGAAACCATATAGACAAGAAATTAACAATTTATTTACACGCCATCTAGTTATACAGCCAGTAACTCGTACTCCTTACCAAATTATAGTTAATTACGAAAATAAGATATAGATGTCACAACTATGTAATATTTATGTTATAGATTAAGCATTGTTTTTGTATTTTTTTTATAAAATTGAACAAAAATTGTAACTTTACAAATACAAAATTTTAAAATAAATTGTAACATTATTAACATAATCTAATATACATATTTACACAATTATAAATTTTTCTTCACAATTCAAAGAAACAAAAGACGCATAAGCTTTCAATAATTAATGAGAAAGTATACTTGTTTCTTGTTCACAGCAAAACTGCTCAACGGAGTTCGATTTTAGGTACCTAATTGACAGCGAGACGTGCTAGAATCCTTCTAATATTATAAATGCGAAAGTTTGTAAGGATGTGTGTGTGTGTTTGTTGCTCTTTCACGTAAAAACTACTGAACCGATTGCAATGAAATTTGCTACGTAGACAGCTGGAGAACTGGAATAACATATAGGCAACTTTTATCCCGATATTCTTACGGGATACGGATTTACGCGGGTGAAACCGCGGGGCGCAGCTAGTAATATATAAACTTTTGCCATCGGTATTTCCGTGGATGAAGCCGCCGGTATGTTATGAAATTTACTATTAATAATAAATGAAATTATAAACACAGAGAATTAAAATTATAAATTCTGCTCAATGAGGTTAAAAACATCTTATGCGTCCATACGATAAAGAAAGAAATGTAAAAACCAATCGTGTACTTCGTACCTACATACTTTTATCTATTTCATGTAGAATGGTAAGTAATTTTCAAATTACATACAAGAATTATTCTAAAACAGTATACTATAATCATAAACGATAACAAATTATAACTACATCTTTTCCTCAACTCTTTAATTTTATGCTCAATCGAACTTTAACACGCAAAATGTTTCGAAATATGAGTAATGAGCGTATTTACAATTTTCGTATCCATTAAAAGAAGTCATTATTTATTTTTGCAAGTAATCCTACTAACATTATACGCGCGAAAGTTTGTAAGGAAATATGGATGTATGGATGCTTGTCACTATTTCACGCAAAAACAGCTATAATCATGTCTATACGAAATGATAAGTGTAATATATTTTTTTTTTGCAATAAACTAGCACCTTGACACAATATCATGTTGTAAAAATGTAACTTACGTCGAATATATCTCAGAATTATATAAAAGTAGATTGAGATTCCATATTTAAATCTTATCCATATCAATCTTATTATTAAAAGTTTATCAGTTTGCTTAATTTTTCAATCTAGCAGTATTCTTCTTGGATACAAAGTGCATACGATTGCGCAATCTTCAAAAACGTGAGAAACAATTGAATATAAGCTATATTGATATTTTCATATGAGGGACTACCTACATAATTCCATGATTTTTCTTATACCTTCGTCTACCATGATCGATAATATTTGCTTCGGGACTTATGTATTGTTACGAGATACATTGCTGCCTTTAAACCAAATAAACAAAAATTCTTGAAACGTACTCCGCAATGAATTATACACATAAATGTATTTGCGTCGTACATTTCATTCGATTCAGGATTAATCTACATAAACCACTGATAAAAGGATAATATCCAGATATAAAGATAAGCGTATTTGCCTCGATACGCATCAAAATATGCAGACTTTTCCTTACAGTAAAGTTTTGTAATCTGCGCCGCTAAATACTTTTTTTACATCGACATTCCACACGATTTGAAATCAGTTCGCGCGTTTTTATCCAAGTCACCCTGTATACGTGATATAGATAATAAATATGATAAGATTAATACGTAATTAATGACCGTAATAATTCTTTAAACTGTTTAGCACTACGTGTAAATAATAAAAAAGTATCATAATTAACTACAAACTCCAGGCATCGTGACAGGAAAAATGTGATTAGTGGTGTTTTAATTTTAATATGACAAAACGGTACCTACATAATATTGTCATTGTTTCGCTTCAGACATTATCTTTAAAATTCTGCTATGGAAACCAGATATAAGAATATAATATATGTGATACCAGCTATTTGTCTAGCTATAGCCGTGTGTGTCATTTTAGTGTTATTTTTAAGAAGGTGAGTTGTTTATTATAAGAAAAATATCAAGTAAATTCGAGCTGTGTTTTGACGAAAACATGAGTGATTCTAAAATAATTTATCTTTACAGTTAAATAGACAATTTATAAAATCACTCAAATATATTTTATGTCAATAGAGATCAGGATATAATATAATATTTACCTAACTTTCATGAAATGTGGGTCGCTAATAATTTAGAATTATATAATCTGTGACGTTAACCCTTGGCCTTATCATTAAATCCCAGCTCAGTGAAACACTAGGAAATTGACAACCTTCATAATTTTATGAATACATGACCAAATATTTACCGTCATACCAACAACTTCATTTTAATATAAGCAAATATAATATTATATCCATATGCATATTTACAAATTATGAAGTAAATTAGTTAGAAATAAATCACACTAATTCTATAAACGTGAAACGTTTATTGTGGGAGTCGAGCACGCTTCGGCACGAATTGGGCCAGCTCGCACCGGGGAAGTACCACACCCCTCAGAAAACCGGCGTGAAATAGTGGCATGCCACTGTGTTTCGTACGGTGAGTGGGGGAGCCGGAGGCCCGTTTCCTTTTCCTCACCCGTCCTAGTCCATTCCTTCTTTCCAGTCGTTAATCCTTTTCCAGTCGTTAATCCTTTCCTTTTCCCTTACCCCATAAAAGCGGGCAGCGCATTCACAGAGGTACTACCTTTGCGAATGTTTATGGGCGGTGGTGATCGCTTACCATCAGGCGAACCACCAGCTCAGCTGCTCGCTATGACATAAAAAAAAAGTTTGTTTGTTTGGATGTTTGTCCGTCAATCACTATGAAACTACAGAACGAATTTTGAAGAAATTTGGCATACACGCGGTATGAACTGACTTGGATGATAGGATACCTACTTTTCATCCCGATTAACCTTTCAATGCAAAGCCCCTGACCTAGGGTGACCAATGATCATTTGGGATAAACCAGTAATCTTGATATCGGGACGATAGTCTAGTATAAAATAAAATTCTTCATTCTATTTGGTTTATTTTTCGTTTAAAAGTATCTCAGTTTCGTTAGATCTGATATTATACGTGTTGTGTAATTTATCTTTTTTAACTTGATTTTAATCAAAAACGCAATATTTTCTAGTTTAAGGGCTAGAATGACACACGTGTGCTCGAGTGACAGCACAAAATACTAACGTTGGATTTTATTAAATGCATCGAATGCATGGTAACTCTTGATCGTTTTCTTAGTCCTACATATTTAAATAAAGAAGCGATGAACAACGAACTATCAATGCCAGTCTGTAGATGTTATGAAACCGTAAACATTACATGGTGACGGTCTCGGCCGGCTCTGATAGGGCCGCACACACGCGTACCTATGTATTATACTCAGAAATAAGATTAGAAACGCGATTAACTAAAAACGTACTGATTGTACTAAAAAAAATGACTATGATATAACTATGTTGATTAAAGAATCGTACAACTAGCCAATAATTTTTGCAATCCGCTAATCCATGGTTGATTTCTTTGAAGTTATATTACTTACTAAGAGTTTAGTTTTAATTCTTGACTAAGAATAAATTGATATTTCTAGACGCGTATCTAATAAAATGGATAAAAAATAAATAAAATAAAATAAAAAAGCCTTTATTTCTCGCGTTTACAATTATAAGTTTTACACTTTATGCTTATGCTAATTTCCTGATTTAACACACACATGTAATTATATATATAATTTACTATAAAGTTGAACTAATTGGTTTGTTTGGTAATATATAGGTTTATATGTTTACTAATTAAGTGCGTTTATTTATTTTCTTATGTATTATTTCTATTTTGTGCGAGAACCGCTCCTTCGGCAAAAGCCTCCTCCAATCGTTTCCAACTTGTTCTGTCATTAGCTATTCTGGACCACGATACACCTGCTGTTCTCTCAATGTCATCGCTCCACCTTTTGTGAGGTCTACCCGGCTTACGCTTTGCGTCTATGGGGTACCAGTTGGTTGCTATTTTTGACCATCGTTCGTCTGTTACTCGTTGTATATGTCCTGCCCATTTCCATTTTAGGTGAAGAATTCGTGTTACTGCATCCTTGGCTTTGCTCTTCTTTCTTATGACACTATTCTCGGTAAGAGTCCAGGTTTGACAAGCGTAAGTTAGACAAGGAAGTAAACATGTGTCCAGTACTTTAGTTTTTAATTGAATTGGTAGGTTGCTCTTGAATATATACTAAACTTTTACATTTTGAGGTATAATTTGAGCGACTTTTATTATTCCGAGTGATATTTATCGTAATTCTAACCATCCTATGGTCGCTAGGATGTTGTAGATTGCAGATGACTTGACAGTTTTCGATAATTTGTGAGCAATTTGATGCTATATAATCGATTTCATTTTTTGTAGTTCCGTCGGGCGACGTCCACGTCCATCTCTGATTTTTAGATTTATTAAACATTGTATTTGCTATTTTTAGATTATTTTGAAGACAAAAATGTATGAACCTCTCCCCTCTTTTATTTCTTATAACGTCCCATCGCTATATTTTCGCCTTCTTTTGGTTGTCCAATTTTTGCATTCATATCTCCCATAAATATTAATTTTGGTGTACTCTGTTCAACAATAAGTTCTAAAGAATCATAAAATTTGTTTATTTCATTTTCGTCCGCACTTGACGTCGGCGCGTATGCCTGCGCCAGAGTGAATGTTTTACCATCTAAGTTAATAATTATGATTGCTGCTCTTTCAGAGATTGCTTTAAAATCTAAAACTTCTATATTTTTTCTCTTTTTAACCATAAATCCAATGCCATTTCTTCCTTTTGATTCCCAATATAAATATAATCGGTAGTTATATCTTTCTTCTATTATATAACCTACTCTTCGAGTCTCACTGAGACCTATTATATCCCATTTTAAATTCAATAATGCGTACTCTAATTCTGATATACGCGTTTCGTTTGCTCGAGATCTTACATTAAAAGTTCCTTTATGAATTTTTATGTTTTTAATGCTTGGAGGGTTTTGGTCTACTACCCCCGTGTTGACCAAACATGTTGGGGGAGATTGATTATTTTTGTAGTTTTCTGGTTTTGTGTATTGTTGCTCATAAGGCCGGCGACCGTGTTTAGAACGTCCGTGTGTTGATTGCTATTCGACATTGGTGACATCTTCCGAAATATCTGTTGATGTCGGAGTAATTGTATGGTGATCTGATAGTTTATGTATGTAGTTAGTGATAGATCTTTGGTTATCTTTTAGTTCGGATACTACTTTAGGCGGTAACTTAGAGTGGTGATACTCTTTCTTTTTTAGTGAGAAAGAGGTGCTGGAGCTTTCGTTTTCTTTAGTCGATATTTTATTCTTCTTAGCAGTATAAAATGGATAATTCGTACAATTTTAAATTAATCACAATTAAATATAATGGCAATAGTATCTAAATGCCTAAACAATTATTAAAATAGGTAATAGACCCAAGGTTTCATTGAAATGGACATAAAATAATCAGCAAAAGTAATTACAACAGAAACTAAGATTAAAAAACAATAGGCCGATGGGGCACCCAACACGCGAGCGCTTAATTAGCCAAATATAAATGCCACAGATAACCTAATACCATAGATAATATTATACTAGTAAATACATAGAAATACAAACCGAGCAATGCTATTCGTGACTTACTGACGCAAGCGCAATACGTTACAATGGCTACGTAATTTTATATAGTTAAAAATCACGCCTTGTGTTAAACACTGTAAAATTTAATCTTAAAAAAAATGTATAAATTATTTATCCTCATTTTTTTTTATTTGATACTGTTTTCAAAAAAAGAAGGTGGTTACAATTTGACTGTATAATTTTTTTTTTTTGCTTTTTTACCTCAGAACTTGCGATAGACGAACAGATTTGTATAATTCGTTTTTTTTTTTTAATTTTCATTGCTTTTTAATGTCTCTTAATAATCGTAACATCGAGTTTAATCGGCAGATAACTGATGTTATTTCGGCTTATTTTTTTAAGTTGCGGAAAAAGAATCTGAATAGCTAAAATCGCTAAAACAGTAATTTTGTTTTATTTGTATTTAAGTTATTAAACCTCAACTATTGCATGTAATAAAAAATAATTAATTTGATTGTTGCAATTACAAAACAAAACAAATCAAGTTTCATTAGTGCATTTAAAGTATCGTTGTTTTTTTGTTCGGTGCTCATAAATATGAATGCAGGCATTTCACGATTGAGTTCATCTATACTAATATTATAAAGCTGAAGAGTTTGTTTGTTTGTTTGTTTGAACGCACTAATCTCAGGGACTACTGGTTCGACTTGAAAAATTCTTTCAGTGTTAGATAGCCCATTTATTGAGGAAGGCTATAGGCTATGTATGTACCACGGGCGAAGTCGGGGCGGACCGCTAGTATACTATATATGGCTACTAAATTGACAAGACATAGATCTCAACAAGGCATTTACTCATAGACTACTGGTCCAAATTATTGAACTGATGGGTGCAATGACCTTGGCTACGTGTTTATAACGAGAGACTTTCATTAATAGTCATAAAATTATATATTGGCTTCCTAGCCATATATGTTATTGGCATGTGTTTTGTCCTTTGCCTGAAGGTCGCTTGGCAGAAATAGCTTTGAGCCATAAGGCCGCAATTTGTACAATTAATCTTTAGTGTATTAAGAGTTTTCCTTCGTTTCTTTCTGACAAATTTTACAATGTAAATCAATAAATAAATAGAATTCAGCACTAATCCGTCCTTTCATGTTCTCCTTGTCCGTGTTCTCTCCACTTGTCCAAAGTAATGCAGGCTAGATTTCATAAGTACGTGTAGAAGGAGCATATTTCGGCCACATGATTTTGTACGGCATATGCTGACGATAGATCCATGAAGTATTATAGGAAACCACGTAGTGCCATAGCAAGAGTGGTCAACAGAGACGTTAAATGGAATAGATAATAGACTACTGTATATTATATATACTGTATGTATATCTTTATACAGTTAGTACAGGGAAGGTACCACACCCCTACAGAAGACCGGTCAAAAGCCAATAGTATTTCTCACCGGTTTTTTGTGGGGTGTTGTACCCTCCCCGGTGCATATTGGAATCAATATTGCCTTAAAACGTCACGGTAGTCCACTTAATGAAATGTAGTCAAATATAATTGCAAGCTATTATAATCCATCCAAAAGCGAAATAAGCCAAATGTCTTTATGTTTGAACTAGCTGTTGCCGCAGCTTCGCTCACGCGGTCCTAATAAATTTTCATGGTACAAACTTTCATCCCCTATTTTATCCCCTTGGAGATAGAATTTGTCAAAATCCTTTCTTCGCGGATGCCTACGTCATAACATCTATCTGCATGCCAAATTTCAGCCCGATCCGTCCAGTGGTTTGTACTCTGCGTTGATAACTGCCAATCACCTTCGATTTATATATTTAGAAGGTGAAAAAACCCTCTCCATAGAATTGATATTTGGTATAAACTTTCTTATCTTAATATGATATAGACGGCCTTTTCATTGTTAGTGTTACCGTATTTTAATGTTAACTTCCTTGCACCTAGATTCAAAATATAAATAATAATTATCATTCAACAAACATAACTCAGGGTTGCGAGTCTATAAAATATTGCATGTTTTGTTTCCTAATTTTTAAGTCTTATATGACTGTTAAGCAATTAATTTAAATAATTAAATGATTAATTACATTCCGAACAAGTTTTTTTTTTATATTCTTAATGAATGTTTAATATAAATTAGATAATTTAATTGTACTATTTTAGTTAAAAATAATAATCAGATATATTAGTATTAGGTCTGACATGTTATTTACTTATTCTCTCTGCTTTATCATAAATATATGATTAGTAGATACTCATTGACAATTGAATAACATTCTTTACATTTTTAGCTATTCGTAAACCCTTTGTGTTAATAAAAAATAAAAAAAAATTGACAAGCGCCTTTGAATCACTCCACAAATTGATAAATTCCGAAAGATGGCGTGAGAATTAAAATTTTGACGGTCGATTAAAGAATTGAGATATATTACGCGGTATTACGTAGTCTCCAACCATGCGGACGAAGCCGCGAAAGGAAAGCTAGTAATTTTACATATTCTATAGATGTAGAACATGTTAAATGATCGATAAACGAATAAACCGCTTTAAATTAATCGGAAATTACATTATAAGTTAAGTGCGAGTCAAGCTTGGCGCAATGCGGGTTCTGTAGACAGATTGGGGTTATTTTTTTAACTGATGATCTTTTTCGTGATGATCATATGCTCTTATGTAATCAGTACCATCATCAGCCCATATTTGTTTCCACTGGGGTCACGGGCAACCAGACTGACCAACTTCGGGCGGGCTTCCTCACGACGCTTTCCTTCACCGTTTGGAGCATTCGTGATGAGGTCCAAACAAACAAAAAACGAACTCTTAAGCTTTATAATACTTACAGTATAGATTTAATTGTACCAAAAACGTAAATTTAAGACAATCTCATTTTTTGCTATCTGGTACTCGCAAATTATTTGTGTACTATTTGACACAGTGTAAACTGTTTCAATTTTAACTCGATTCTTTTCAGTAGTTACGTATAAAAGGGAGGGAGAAACATCCATCTATTCATACCCATACAGTATCACGTTTATAATAACTCTCATCGTTCCTGATCTCTGATCCATCAACTTAAGCAAGTGTTAATAATAAGAGTATGTAAAATCAAAGCAAAAATATTAGATTATTAATAACGTATTAATTTTTTTTCATTCTGGCAGTATTCCAGATTTAGATTTAGAGTTGAGTTGAGTTGAGCATTTTAAGACTTTATTTGCAAAGCCAAAAATACGAACAAACAGTGCTAACTCCATATAACTAGCAGTCAGACCCAGCTTCGCCAGTGGTACATATATATATATACATAGCCTATAGTAGTATTCATAAACTATACATGTTCATGAAATATTAATATAGATATAAAGGTTCCGTTATCTTAACAACAGCACCCTAAAAGCCGGCCTTCAGCCGGTGAACCACACGTCCAGCTAAAATAAAAAACAGTTGAATGGTTGTCGTAATAAACACATTATAGTTCGATCATTCACTTCGCATACTCGCTTTGAAATGTCGAATCAATTATTAAAATGCGTGCTCCTTATATTCCTGTTTATTCTTTGGTTAGTTAAGTGCGATTATTTCATTTTAAGATAACGTAAGATATATATTATTAGGCAGTTTTTGGAAATAACTACAAATTCGATATACTAGCTGGAACTGGAAAAGTTGAGATATTTTTATTTTTAAGTTTAGATGTTTGTTTGAATTTTAGCGACAGTAAAGATACCAGACGAAAATTAGTGATAGACCACGATGGAGGTGCGGATGATGCAATTGCAATTTTTATGGCTTTACTGTACGAGAAAGCTTTTAATGGGTAAGTTCGATATGTTTATAAATACAAAATACTCAATTTACAAAATACTTCGTAATATAATTTAAGAATTCTTTGTAACTTAAATAAAATAAATATGACATGACATTTTGTCTTAAGTTTTAAGGCGTAGGTATTTAGTTTCATAAGTAATCACGACTAAGCGATACATAGATTAAACGTTATTCAAAGCTACCTAAAACTAATTTATGTTTCTGTAATGTTGTATGCGTCAATGTAGTATTTTTATAATAGATATAAATACTTATTCAAATAACTCAAAATGTGATTTGAAATAAAATTTTATAATTATGAACATTAAAAACATTTCCTCTTATAATTAATTGCTTGTAAGTGCCTACGAAAACATTTTTCAATACAGCAATTCCCAAATATAGATACATATATTACGAAGATGACGGCAAGTTTTGAAATCAAGTTTAACTGCTATAACAATTATATAATTATACTATAATCACGACTACAATATCATTTAAAATTGGTTCTTAAATGGCTTATGATGGTCACTGATTAGTTATGCATCCGATACGGTCTATTAAAATTTCGAAAATTATAAGGACTAGGTAGGTATGTGGGCGTTCAAAGCTATGTATTTAGGTAGTCTGAATAATACAATGTAAATGACGAGTATGAATGTATGAGTTAACAACAAAATGTATTATCAAAAGTCACGAAAATATGAAAATATTTCATGATTTAAAATACTACATTGTACATAAAATATTGCATTTAGTGCTGTATAGCATAGATGCCTCTGAAGTAACATTTTTAGTAAATACTACTAATATAATAAATAAGAAAGTGTTTGACTGTCGTTCTGTCGGTCCGTCTCTGCTTCACGCCTAAACCACTGAACCGATTTGAATGAAACTTTGTACGGAGATATCGGTATAACCGAACCAACCGGGTAACTCCCCGGGACTGTCATTGCGCTGTCAATTTTTAACCACATGTCAACATCTAGCTTGTGACCCAAGCCGAGGGATCACAAAGTAGACACAGTTTAATTGTTATACTCAACCCATATTAGAAACGTTCTTCTTTTTGACTTGACTTGATTTGGGTTGACTTTGTATTTTATTCTGGGAGTCGAGCACTCTTTGGCACGAATCCGCCGGCCGGTTCGCACCGGGGAAGGTACCACACCCTCACAGACCAACATGAAATAGTATCATGTTAATGTGTTTCGTTCGGTGAGTGGAGGAGCCGGAGGCTTACATCCTTTTCCTTACCATTCCTAGTCGTTTTCTTTATAACCTCCATCGATCCTTTCCCTATAGTCTCTGCAAATATTCACTAGCTCCTTTGCCAACTAGCACTTAAGAACCATTTGTATATTTCAGTCCAGAAGTGATTGCTATCACGACAGTCCATGGTAATGTCAATGAAAGCCAAGCTTTCAAGAATACTCAGAGGATATTGAATATCGCTGACAGACTGAATGTAAGTAATTGGGTTATTTATAATTTGTTAAATTAAGAATCGCTTATTTAATCTCTACTAATACGATTAATGCAGGTTTGTCTGTCTCTCTTCTTCACGCTTTAACCACTAAACCGTTTAATTGTTTGAAATCCCACGCAAGCGATAACTGTGATGTGTGAGATTCCTCTAGACTACACTGACGAAACCACGGCCCTAAGCTTTATTTCTCTTTTCTAGTAGGATATAGATCTCTTTCTAATACGGGAGTAGCAATTGTGCACAGTGTTATTATTCTATTTTTTTTCACGAGTCAAATTAAGCAATAACTCGAGCTATTTAAAGTATATCTATCTATATATTACCATACTACATACCACAGATCGCTCTATAGTTACAACTAGATGTGCCCCGCGGTATTACCCACGTAACTACGTGATAATCTAAAGTTATATATATAGCCTTCCACAATAATTGGGCTATCTAACACTGAGAGAATTTTTCAAATCGGACCAGAAATACATAAGCATTAGCGCGTTCAACCAAACAAACTCTTCAGCTTTAAAATATTAAAATGGACGTAATGTTTTTCATTTTATTATCAATTCGTGCACAATAATAAGTTTTTGTTTGTTTGTAGGTATTCGCGACTGCATAAAATACATGAATGTTTTCACTACATTGCAGGTACCCATATATCGGGGATGTAAAACCGCGTTTATAACAGGCATTGAATCAGACTACTTCTTCGGTTATGACGGTCTTGGTGACAACGAGGTAGAAGATTATGAGGCCATAGCCCCTCAGTCTGAACATGCTGCAATGGCTCTTGTAAGGCTGGCTAGGAAATATGAAGGTAAATTTTTCCCACCTGAATCGTATCTGACGTAGGCTTGTAGAGGATGGAAGGTGTACTTCCTACATCGAAAAATGGAGGATCCTCGACTGCACAACATGTCGGCGGTTGGCAAGTTGTATATATGCTCGGTAGCAAGAACATCGCTTGCGCGATTCAGAAACGAATCACTACCGACTTATTACGTCACAATAATAAACTAACAAGTTCACACAACATTCAATTTCTAGGTACTAACGATGACATGAATTTAATTTCCAGGTCAATTAACAGTAGCTGCAATTGGATCGTTGACAAACATAGCTTTGGCAGTCAAGTTGGACCCAAAGTTTAGATCTCGGCTTGCCCAGTTGTATGTGGGTGCGGGAAATATATATGGTAAATATATTTATTTACGGCATACGCTTAACCATACACACGTATTAGAGTAAGATCCCAGAGCCGTAAGACACAACTTATTTTCTAAAGCATGTAACTTTCGGTTCATAGTAGTATCTTGTGTACTCTTTAATACCTGAATGTTTGTGGAACTTGCCCGGTGACACCTGCGCAGGTACCAGGTGAGAAAGGTCACTAAAAATCAGACTGATTTTTATAAATGTTTTATAGAATATTATTCTAAAGTCATATAAAAAAAATCAGACGCCTTCCATGGGCCAAAACTTTTATCAGACGCTTTAAAGCTCTAAATATATGAACTTAATTTATTTTTAAATGTCTTATTTTTTTATATTTTTTTAAAATAACTATTACAATGTTATATTTAATCAGTCAGACAAATTGCAATGACCAAAATATGTTGTCTGAGTTTAGTGGCAACAAACATATTATTATTGACACAAGGTTTTTCATATTAAGATTTCATATACTTAACCGGTTTACTTTAGGCTGCCTGTGAGTTTGTTTATTAAAGCTTTATTGTATAATTATATAATTTACATATCATTAAAGTTATATAATTAAACAGAATTATATGTAACAAAATCCTTAATCGTCCTTGAATTAAATAATAAAAATTCAATTGCAATGGGACCATTTGACTACACGGGAGGCAACAGCTTTCAAATAATAAAAGAATCATTAAAATCTGTTCAACAAGTCGAAAGTACTGAGTTACAAATAAAATTAATACAGTCGAATAGAAAACCTCCTTCTCCTCCTCTTTTCTTGAGTTTGATAATTTAATACTAAACATTTATAAAACCAACCAATTTCTCTTTTGTGATCGTGATTGAAAAAAGAAACGTAGTTGAAATATTATAATCTCAATCACTGCTAGCTTCTTTTAATAACCAATTTATTATGAAGTAAATATTAAGGATTCCCGAAGACTGACAAAAGTATCGGACTGGCCTAAAATACTAAAAAGATCAAAACGCAAATCACCTAAAACCAATGGGTGCTTCCCTATGAAACCCATTCCCATTGAAGTCTTCTCCCACGTTAACCAACAAGAAAACATACAATAATAAATTATTTTTACAATAACTTAAATTCATCAATAATTACTTGTAAAAATTAATAAACACTGATTGATGATTTTTGTCTTTTATTCTGTCTCCTCGAACAAATGATGTGATTTTGCGAAGTTCGAGTCGGCGTTTTTCAATATTTTTAGACCCTTTCTTTCTTCCTTTGCGCCACATTTCTGCAAGTCTTTCCATCTCACTCTCTTCCTAGAAGTGCTCTTGTGTTCTCGTCTCTGTGTTCCTTCTTGCGCCTGCTTCAATAATGATTTTTCCAAGAATGTGAATTTTGTGAGCCTAGTGTTTCGTAAACATCATGATTTATACATCGATTTTTTTTTGTGTTCTTCTTTCAGATGAAACTTACGACACAGCAGAATTCAATGCGGCTATGGATGCAGAAGCGTATCATATAACAACGAATGGCAGCAAACCCAATGACCTTAGCATAGTGCCCTTCTCGTCAATTCGAAAGAGCGCAACCCTAGAAACGGTAAATTTTGAACACTTCATGTTGGAATTAAAAGTGAAGTCCCGTGTCCCCTAGTGGGGAACAGACAAACAAACAAAAAGATGTACATCATCTGCCCCATAGGCAGATGATGTACATCTGTTTCACTGATCGATTTTCTTTATGGACAAGTAGGTGATCAGCCTTCTGTGTCCTCCCGGACCGAGACCTTTTTTTTTGCGGCCACACCGGGAATCGAACCCATCGAACAATCGAACCCCTCGATTCTAAGCTCACGTGCGTAATTTCATAGAACATAATAAGTACATATATGAAATACTAAAACAATATGGGTACATATTTATGCAAGTGAACCATACAATTCCTGAACTATTGATTTTAAAAGCAAACCTCGTGAGCGATAACACCATATATTAAACACTTATATACTGGGATAACAGATAAGCTTTCAATTCTATTCCAGGACTGGCGTCTCAACGTCTTGGGCGCAATACCAAGTAAAATAATGCAGCACATGAACAAATTTGAACGCGTCTCGATACCGGCTCAGGCGCCTCAGTGGGTGCTATTGGATCCAGCTGTAATGGCAGCCGTGCTTAATGAAGCTCTCGCTGATTGGAAGTTGTCCAGTAACAGTATTGGTTTGTGTGGTGAGTATATTTTAAAAGGAATACTTTAAATTCGTTATTTAACAAAAGGATGGATAAACATACGTCTAAGTATAGTAATATCATAAATGCGAAAGTAAAAGTTAAATATCATTGCAATCTTTTCTGTAGGTTTTGCGTGAAAGAGCAACAAACACACACACATCCTTACAAACTTTCGCATTTATAGTATTAAGTAGGATTTATTTGTTTTTGTTTGCAGGTGTAGAAAGGGGCATCAATACAAATAATTTCACATCAGAGGAACCAAATGCGAGAGTTTTATATTCAATGGACAAGGATGGATACAGACAGTTTTTGTATGATATATTTTCTAAGGACTAAATGAAAATCTCAATAGTAAATATAGGCAAAATGGAATAATTAAATCAGTTTTTGAAGAAAATATACAAGTACCCGCAAACATCAAATTATCTTTCATTATCGTCACATTGTAAAATTCCTTTAGTAGTAACTTTATCGTAACGTATCCTGTATCATCAAAGATAATTAAAACATCGTTAAAAATGCATCCATTTCACCACTAATTATAAATCACATTAATAATTTCAACATTCAGTACTAAATGATTTCAATTCCAATGATTTAGTTGAAGTAAGTTAATTCAACTAAATAGTTCCATTTAATAAAACATTGTGGTTTGTTCTAAATTTTATTCATTGTTTTGATGTGTGTTATTACAGTCTTAAAGTAAATTATGATAAATTGCTTTTTTAATATGACGACAAAATAAACAGTGAAAAAAGAACTTTAAAATGTTCACGTTGCGACTTAAAATGGTTAAGCCAATAAAATATAGAATTTTGGTGTGTATATTGAGTGTATTTCTTGGGTAAGTACGTGGAATTTATATTTATTTATTAATAATACTGAATTTATGTATTACTAGCTGCGCTCCGCGGTTTCACCCGCGTAAGTCCGTATCCCGTAGGAATATCGGGATAAGAAGTTGCCTATATGTCATTCCAGTTGTCCAGCTATCTACATACCAAATTTCATTGCAATCGGTTAAGTAGTTTTTGCGTGGAAGAGCAACAAACATACATAAAAACTTTCGCTTTTATAATATTAGTAGGAAGTCGGATGTATGTATGTTCTCCGGACTGTCTGGTCATTGTTGGCCTAGTGCGTTTCGTACTTGCGACACTAAGGGTAAAGAGCTACTGCAAAATATTTTCTAACCATCCAATTTCCACCAAAAAATTTACAATCGTGCCAACCTTTGCTTAACCTCGGTTTAATGTTATTTTTTGTTATAAAGACAATATAAATTCGTCGTCTCTGACATCTAACTGATATATTCATGAGATACATCCTGGTGACAGACGTCAGACAGACAAACAGCGATGTATTAGTAGCACCCCATAAAAAAATCGAAAAGAAATTGTGCAAATGAACGTTGTTATGTATTAAATTTTAAAATAAACACACTTATTAATTTCCAGTATAGCATACGCGTCAAATTCACAAAAATTAATAATAGACCACGATGGTGGCGCTGATGATGCCATGGCTATATTCATGGCCTTATTAAATGAGAAACATTTTGATGGGTGAGTCAACAAACATATAATTATGATATTAATATTGTATTTGCTTTAATCTTCGACGATCATTTTTAATGAGTGACTCAATTTAAAATCAACAAACACTCTAGGTGCCTGACAAAAAATAATAGCAATAGAAAATTTAACGATACATTAATACGCATTTCAAATAGTATTAAAAATGTATACAACACTAACATTAAACAAAAACGCTAAAAGTTCTCTAGGTTGTTGTGCTAATTTACTGATGTATAGTTAAAAATAATAAATAATACATAGTTTAAAAAAACTAAAAAAACACGCTTTAACAAAAATCATATTTTGCAAATTGAAAAATGGAATAATTTTATCAAATTAGTGTATTGTCATCGGTCCTCAATAAATCTACAAAGTTTGAACGAAATCTGGCCGTTTAAAGTGGGTCAAAATCGCGCCGAAGGATGTCAGTTACAAAAAAACATACAAACATACAGTTGAAGCTAATAAAAAGCGTGTAATATGTAGCGTAGTAATAATAACTTATGTAATGTTTTTAGACCGAAAGTTGTTGCCATAACAACGGTTCATGGAACCGTGAACGAACCACAGGTCTTCGAAAACACTCAAAGGATTTTGAACATCGCTGACAGAAGAGATGTGAGTTTTTTTTATAACTAAACTAGCTGCGCCCGGCGGTTTCACCCGCGTAAGTCCGTATCCCGTAGGAATATCGAGATAAAAAGTTGCCTGTATGTTATTCTAGCTGTCCAGCTATCTACGTACCAAATTTCATTGCAATTGGTTCAGTAGTTTTTGCGTGAGAGAGCAACAAACACACACACATCCTTACAAACTTTCGCATTTATAATATTAGTAGGATAGGATTCTCCGAGTTTCGAAATTTCCTACACCTGTCGACAGAACTGGATACTACTGCATTTTAATACGAAAATAGGTAGAAACGTATATTCGCAGTATGAAAAGTACATTTGTTCTTTCAGGTACCGATATATCGCGGATGTCAATCAGCACTTATAAAGGATTATCCTACCGATGCGTATTATGGTCATGACGGCCTTGGAGATAACTCGACGAAGACCTATAAGGCAATCAAAGCCAAGTCTGATTACGCCTCGGTCGCTATGAGCAAACTATCGAAGAAGCACAAAGGTTTATACTTATATGATTGCACTAGTATAACTTTCTTTGTGTGGTAGTCGAGCACGTTTTGGCACGAATTGGGCCAGCTCGCTCCGGGGAAGTGCCACATCCCCACAGAAGAAGCGTGAAATAGCATACTGCTGTGTATCGTTCGGTGAATGGAATGAATGCCCATATCCTTTTCCTTACCCTTCCCAGTCTTTTCCTTTATTCCTCTCGTCAATACTTTCTTAATCCCTTTCCAGCTTCAAGACAGCGATCTATTTGTAGAGGCGTAAGGTCTGCAATGGACCTTAGATTGGAGGAATGCTTAGATTGTACTTTATCACATAGTAGAGGGCTCGCTTCGCTTCACCTCATACTGCTGGGCCGATAGCAGTTTTAGAGGAAACTTCTTGCAATTACATTTGTAAGAATTATGTTAATAAAACGCATCAGGAAAATAATAAAAAGTTACAAAGAAGTATCCGGGAGGAGCAGGGACAAGCAAATTGTCTACACTAATATTATAAAGAGGACCTTTTGTATTTTTGTATGTTTGTAACGTCACGTCACGCGAAAACCACTGGACCGATTTTAAAATTTTTTCACCATTAGAGAGCTACCTGGTGTTAGATATATATATATATATATATATATATATATATCGCATATAAATCAAGAACGGCTAACGGGATTTCAATGTTTTTTTTTTCGATTTATTCACTTCGATTAGGATTGAAACTTTTAAAAACTTACAAAATAAAGTCTACAGGGAGCGAACAGCTGAGAACAAATTTTGTTTCAGAATGTACATATGTATATATCAGAATGTTTACGTGTATATGTGTACAATAACAGATAGTAATGTGTGAAATGTATTCGCAGATAAATTAACAATAGTTACATTAGGACCCCTCACCAATGTGGCCGTAGCCATTAAGTTGGATCCAGGATTGCTATCAAGGATCTCACAGTTGTATGTTGCAGCTGGTAATATTTACAGTAAGTATTTTTATATATTTTATGGAGGGTACATTTAACGAATTAATTATTTAGAAATTAAAAACTTTTTAACGGATTTACGCGATTTATTCATTATATTATTAACCCGACGTTTCGAACACTTTACATTATTAAATTATTAATTATTTATAAGAATTAGTCATATATAAATTAGGTATTACATTATTAAAATCATTATTTTTTATTGAATTACGGAAAAATTACCAGTTATATAGTTATAATTCTAATGTTAACACGGTGATAATTGGACATCACTACGCTGCCATAAAGATTTTTTAACTGGTTACCAATTAAAAAAATCTTTATGGCAGTGAAAATATTAGCGACTGTATACAAAACAGGAAATATACATACAGACAAACGTAGAATCTCACTCTTCCTCGATATCTTTTAAAAATATACTGACGAATAAGTAATACATTTATATAAACATTATCATATTTTTATAAAACCACTAGCTGACCCGGCAATCCCTGTTCTGCCTTATTCTTATCATGTAGGGTTATTAATAATAGATATTGACTGATTCTCAAACCTACCCGATATGCACACAAAATTTCATTTGAATCGGTCCACCCGTTTCGGAGGAGTAACGTAACTAACATTGTGACACGAGATTTTATATATAAGAAGATTATATTACTAATTAAATATTTAACACATAATTCAAGGTAATGGAATGAAACTAGAATTTAACGTAAAAATGGACATAGAAGGTTATTTCGTCGTTATTCACAACGGTCTGGCAGAAAAACTTACACTCATACCGAGTAGAACCAGAAAGTCCCTAAATTTGGGGAGGGTGAGTAAACAATAAACAATATTTACAAAAAGCAGTTGCTTATATGTAAACCCATTGTTACCTTGTATCTCTCTAATTTATAAACGAAAAGAGACAGTATTCAATTTAATGTGAAGTGATTTCAAGTGTGAAAAGATATATCAGAATTTTGCATCTGTTCTAAACTAATCTATACTAATATTATGAAGCTGAAGAGTTTGTTTGTTTGAACGGACTAATCTCAGTAACTCCTGGTTCGATTTGAAAATTCTACCAGTGTTAGATAGCCCATTTATTGAGGCAAGCTAAGGCTAAGGCTATGGCTAGCACATAGCTGTATATGTACCACGGGCGAAGCCGGGGCGTGCCGCTAGCATTATTGTATAACTATACTGTGGTAGAAAGGTAAATAAGGCTGATTATAATCTAACATTTATTTGTTTGTAGTTAGTTAAACATAAATTTAATTGTAATATACAATTACAATACAATTTACAGAAATGGCGCAAAGAAACGTTCGGCGTAATAGACTCGGATTTAGTCAGATCTTTAAATATATTCGAACGTATATCTCTCCCTAAGAGCAAAGATTGGGCACCATTAGGCCCTGTTGCGATGGCCCTTGTACTGGATTCATCGATTATAAAGGAATTAAAGTATACTCTAAATGGAATATATTTATGCGGTATGTATGGTTCTGCCTACTGTATTAGATGGAAGTAGAAATACTGATCATTGTCAGTACTTCTACATGCATTTAAGATATTTAGGCAATCAATTTGGGAAAAATTCTACTAAACTCAATAACATAAAGTTAAATTGTCGGTGTAGCAACGTGTAATAGTGTGGACTTAAGTTTATTGACTAAACTTTTTTTACAGGAAATTCAAAAGGCAGAAATACAAATGATTTCAAGTCAAAATCGCCCAAACAAAGATTTGTGTTTTCCTGCAATAAGGAGCCGTTTAGGGAATATTTGATTAAAATATTTTCGGCTGACAATAGCAGTCATGACGACGGTGACAGTGATGATGATGATCACCATCACGGTCAGCACCATCATCACCATCATGATCATGACGATGACGACGATGATGATGATGATGGCGATGATGATGATTAAATATAATATGTACTGTGTTATTCTCATTTATTAAATACTAGCTTACGTACCTACGTATATTTACTGCTATATTTTCAGGATAATATTATATTGTCTTAAGATAGAAATAAATAATAATTTATCACAAAAATAAATCGTATTATAGATTATATTGCAACCCAATTAAGTGCTTGATATTTATATTTCAATTTCTTCATTCATCAGAACAATTTAAATTGTCCTTTTGTGGCAAACCTAATATGTTTGGTGTGTGGTAGTTGAGCACGCTTCGGCACGAATTGGGCCAGCTCGCTCCGGGGAAGTACCACACTCCCACAGAAGACCGGCGTGAATTTTGCTGTATTTCGTTCGGTGATTGGCGGAGCGGGTGGCCCATATCCTTTTCTTTACCCTCCCAGTCCTTTCCTTTATTCCTCTCGCCAATCCTTTCTCAATCCCTTCCCAATTTAAAGTCAGCAATCCATTTCTAGAGGCGTAAAGTCTGCTATAGGACCTTACGCCATACGAGCTGGTCTTCTCTGTACAATTATCCTTATTCCTATCTGTTTTTACATATAATTAAAACTTAATTTAAATAAATAAATAAGTGTCTTTTACTAACTATAAGAAAAAAACGTTATTTAAAAATAACCTTATGATTTACTAGAACAACAAATCTTATCGGAGTGTGCCGAAATGCCAATGTTGAAATTATTTGCATAAATAATACAAAAAAAAAACATAGACTACAGACCAGTGTCAAAAAATTATGGGTCATTAGAATTAGCAGGTATGTTTAGAAAGATGCACAGGCATAAATAATTAAGTTTACGAATATATACCATATACTACGGACTATGTTAAGTGCATTACTCACGTTATGTTCTCGAAAGTTGGAGAGAGTCTTTTGATCCTGTATTATGTATTACTAGCTGCGCCCCGCGGTTTCACCCGCGTAGGTCTGTATCCCTAAAAAAGTTACCTATATGTTAATCCAGTTGTCCAGCTGTCTACGTACCAAATTTCATTGCAATCGGTTCAGTAGTAATTGCGTGAAAGAGCAACAAACACACACACATCCTCACAACCTTTCGCATTTATAATATGAGTAAGATTGCTTTTATTTTTATTGGTTTCATTGCATTTAATACTCATAGTCTATTTGAACACGACCTATTCTAATTTCAAAACTATTAGAAATCCTATGCAAAGGTTGCCTGGCAGATATCGCTTATGAGAGTTAGCTCCGCTTATTTAAAATTTATAAATGTTTCCTTCCTTTCCTGGTTTCTTTCATCTTCATTTGGTAATTATCATCATTTGTGTGTTGAATGAAATGTATTGTATGAAATTAATTGGATGTTCCGTTAAATTTTACCATTCCACTTAGTTCGGCTTCAATTCCATACATATTTTTCTCTTCTAATCCATTGCCGCAACGCTGTAAAAATTGAACGCTGTAGAATTCGGGGATTAAAATCCCCGCCAGTTGTCCGGGGGTAAATTTGAAAAACTACGTCATCGATATTCAAACACTATGTAGCACTCAAAAATATCTACTGTTAAAGAAATGTCGTCACAAAATTAGGTATTGTTTATATGAATAAAATTAACCTTTAACCCTGTACGTAATTTTAGCATGATATTGTTTTATTTAACAAAGTTGTGATTTAATTTTCGTCAAAAAATGTTCTATTTTACCTCGGTTACTTGTATAGTTATACCTATGTATTAGAAACTTGCATTAATAACTCCACTTAAAAAAACAAACAAAACTCAAACTAAAACAACGCATTAACAACCACACTTACAAAATTATCTTCCCGGCCGAAACCGGAGCGAGTATACATAAAAGTAAAACGCACAATCACGTAACCACATTTAATCTATGCCAGTACCACAGATAATATAAACTATTCAGCTGTCACTAGTCACCGCTCCAGTTGACCGCGAGCGCTCCATCGTAGCGACACTATGCAATTAAAGATTTTATTTCTTACAGTTTTTTCTGTAGCTGCACTATCGTCGGCAAATAAAGATGTGTAAGTAAATGTTCTAATTATTTTTCCTTTATAAAATAACGTGCAATTATAGCTATGGCTGGCAAAAAAACTATAAAGTTTTAGCATGGTATTGTTATTGAAAGAGATGATATATGCAGTATTTTTGTGTCGCTTACCTACTGATTACAGACTGCGAACAAATTTTTATCTCGAGTAGGTACAATAGCAGATGATAATAAATTTGACACATCATGTATAATGTTTTCTTTTTATTTGTGGTTTTGCTCGATTTTTTTTTACAAATTAGCTTTCGGCTCGTGATTTTCCGCGCTTTTTCGTCTAGAAAATCTCATAGAAATGAGATACTTCAATTCGGTTGCCTGTGTCACTCTCTGTGATACACTCTCTATATGATAATTTCGCTGCTGTGTTTTGTCTATACTTAAAGTGTTTTTTAATTATATGCGAAAATTATCAATTAATCAAAATTTATCGAAAAATATCAATAATTTCAAATACTACTGGTTTAATGAAATATCTAATCAATCCACACAATATACAATGAAAAATTTGAATTTGGAATAAAAATATGTTAATGTCACGATGAATTTTGTTTTATGTGTGAAATAATTATAAATTTCTAACTTCGATCATCAAAGATGAATGTATTTCCATAAATTAATTGTCGTTATATAAATAGCAAAAGGATAGAAATCTAAACAAATAAATAAAATTAAAATCTTTGTTTTCAACGTCTTATATTTGTAATTAATTATATTAAGGAATTATTATTTGTCTGTTTCTTCCAACTTATCATTGAACACGCTAAGCCATTTATAATGAGACTTTTATTGCTGATGAAGATGTTAAATCTTGTGCCTTAAAATACTTTTCTTCTAGAAAATTTAAGAAGTCAATAAATAATTTGAAACTATCGCGAAATGGCGAGTGTAAATCCTTAAATAGAGAAATAATTTTAAAAAGACCTACCTGATCAATAGCCTAAGTTCAATTCAAAATGTTCTTATCACCAGAAATCTAACTTTGATATAGATCGCAATTACTGTTCTAAGCGATTATAGATTTCGTATTAAATGATATGTATATATTTTTTTTTTTTCAATTAGATAATGAAATTATAATTTATCAAAATTCCACCTAACACAAAGCGCGGACTTTGTGTCGAGACGGGGCTTGAACGTTTTATAAATTATTGAATAGATTTAGGTATAATTTTTAGAAAATCCGTTGTTAAAACTATAGTAATACGGTCCAAATTGTAGAAGCAAAATTTATGACCAATACATGTAAGCGCAAGTTTGAAGGTTCGGATGTTCAAGGAATACTTTCAAACAAAAACAATATATTGGACCAGCATACATAAATAGAAGTTAATATTTTACGTACATTTATTCGTGTTACCACGGTCTAAACCTTATACGTATTATATAATTGGTATAGTGATGTTAGAAATTAGAATACTATTAAATATACCCATTTTAATTTAATTTATATTTATTTATACCCATATTCCTTTGAAGATTTAAAGCTGTAACTGTCACATTTTTTATTTCTTAAATCTATGTATCCTATGTATAAATTAAGGTGTAACAGGTGTTGACCATATTAAATAAATAAAACAGATGTTGCGATTAACATGCGTATTATTTTCCCGAGGCCGTCAGCAAGATTAAATCTAGGCATCTCACAAAAGGCATCACAATTTAATAAGCGTAAAGGCGGGTACAGACTGCTGCAACGCAACATGCAATGCAACACGAAACGAGCATTGCATCAGTGTAGACGCGGGGCGCGCACAACGTGCGCACGAACCGCGCATGTACCTACTCACATCTGTTTCCGAGATGCGCGCGAACGGATCGCTCAGTCTGCAAAAGAACACGCAAAGGAATGGATCGTGACGACCAACCTGTCCACATTGACGCTCCGCGCATACTGCGCGCCTCTTTGTGTTCGGGGAAAAAACCGACAAATTTCGGGTCGCTACGCGCAAGAGTTGCAACAATCTGTTCGTGCGCGTAGTAGACGCGGTTCGTGCGCGCAAGGCGTCTACACTATAGGAATTCTGTTACTTTACATGATACATTGCAGCAATGTGGACGTCAAATTCTTGCATTGCATGTTGCATTACATGTTACTTTGCACCAATGTGTACCCGGCTTAATGTTAATACAGATGTTGCAGGCAATTTTCGTGTTTACATACGCTCGGAATTTATTATTGACACACCGCACCTTTATTCAAACAAAGAAATAACCCAAATTCACAAGTTTGTGGAAAAACGCAATTAAAGAGTTTGACAACTACGCACAGTATATAATTAAAAATAAACTAAATAAGACAAGTTATTTTTAAAAACAGAAAAAGATAGTTTGATATATTACGTCCATCAGGATGCGAGGCGACGGGACCCGCATCGCGGGGCTCCGTTTTCTGAGTAGTTTCTAAAATAAAACGTACCTAATCCGCTAATCAAACCAAATATTTCTGAATATGAACGGTCAGTCACACACATGCACAGCTGCATATTATGTACACCTTTACTCTTATCTCACAAATTAAATTCAAAATTTGATACATTTTTTACACATTTTGTTCGGCATACTTTGACCTACTTGCAGAATATGTATAGATGAATACTTTTATAATGACATCAATTTTGTGGTAACCGAACATTACCAAGAAAGACAAAATTAAATAGTTATATAAACGTACTGGGATTTTAATTAATATTGAATTCATAAAAACAGAAGAATTACATCTATATTTTTAAGTCCCAAAATAATTAGCTTAATACCGAAACTGAGGAGCAATCTCAACTCGAATAAACGAATTTCTGACTGGGGAATTATCTTTAAACTTGGGTATCATGGGTTTAAGATTAAGGACACGCTTATAAAATAACTATAAAATGTAGTCAAATGTTGGCGCCAGTCATGGCGGCCGTTACACTTACTTATTATACTTTATACTTTAAAAATATGTAATAATTGATCCGCATTGCTGCACAATCGTTACTAAAAAAAGTAAATCATATTTATTACAACGTATAATTTGCTTATAAAAATATGTACAGTTTTTAAAAATAGTAACATAGAGACATCCATTGTAAATTTGGTGAACCAAAACCAAATAGTTTCATGTTAAGATTAAAGGATGGCGCCGCTATCTTTTTTGTTCAATGTAAGCGAGTGTCCTCCCGCTGACTGCGAACGTTTGGAAACTGACAACGTCGTTTGTGAATGGCTAAATCATACAATTTATCTGCGACACAGATATATTCGATTTTAACACGTTTTCATGAAATAAAGCCAAGTATAAGTACCATAAACAAGATTAACGATTACTAAATAGAAGATAAAAACAGTAGCGTAGAATGATGTCTCTTATTATGGAGCAGATAAAAATAACCAGACTACGTCGGTGGTATTCTGACGCATTCCCTTTGTCAATTTATCAAAAAGTTGTAAGAGTGGATTCCTATCATTGTAATTTATAAAATATAAATAGGTCAAGACACCTTGTTTTAGTTACAAATATCACCAAAAAATATCGTAATTACAGACAAATTCTTGATTTTAAGTGTTTTTGTTACAAAAAATATTAGTCAATTCTATTACATTTAGTATTATTTATTATTTAGTATTTAGAGAATATATTTGTAAGTATCCCCTATACAAAAAAATTGTGCGAACTGATTTTGTCTGCAGTTCCAGTTAAGAAATACAGATGGCGCTTCAAAATAATGAGGTGAAATATCAGGCGAGAGGGCACTATCCGTACTACTTCAATATCAAAGTGCTCTGTGTATTCTTTGTTAGTAGTCGTTTATAGAAGTTGGTTCGTTGCGTGTTTTGATTTTTATTTACCGAATATTTGAAAGGATCTGTTGTGTTTTGGATAGTCTCTCGTCGAAAGATATGGAACAGTATGTATTCTTTTATTCTATTGAGAAATACGGATTATTTACATTTCAAATGCATTAAAGACCTTTGAATGGCTGCGTATTTGAATGCACCTAGCTATTAATATAATAGATTTTTTTTGTTTGTCTTTATTGAATATATTCTTAAAGATATATAAGATTGATAATAGATAGATACCATCTCCGTATTACACAGTACCACAATTAGTAACTTACTTCACACCTATCTATTGTCTACTTGCTTTGGTTGGCACCAACTTCAAGTAGATTATTGGATAGCGTTTAAAATAACTCTTAATTTATTTTGAAATCCGTTCCATTTTTGTTCAAATACATTTTATTTAAATGAATGCTTACCTTAAATAATTATTATAATACTCGCAGACATAGTCTGCAATCTTGACTTTTCTTTGACACTCTTTTCGGTACCCATTTTTGGCCTCGCTTTATAAAATAACTAGCTGCGCCCCGCGGTTTCACCCGCGTAAGTCCGTATCCCGTAGGAATATCGAGATAAAAAGTTGTCTATATTATGTTATTCCAATTAAATTTCATTGCAATCGGTTTAGTAGTTTTTGCGTGAAAGAGCAACAAACATACACACACATCCTTACAAACTATCGCATTTATAATATTAGTATGAATGAAATATTTATCATTTATTTATTTGAATATAATCCTTGAATCCTCCTCCTATTTGAATCATTGTATCTGAGATTCCCTCGAAATCTTAAAGCCCATGTGGGGCACGCCATGTGTGGGGCAGAAGCACACTATTTTCGTTAATGGGGTCCCACCGGCTGAGTAATAAATAGTCATATGGAGCTTTTCCTTTCAGAATAGAGTCGGCAATAGTGATCGACAACGATGCAGGAGCTGATGACGCTATGGCGATATTTCTGGCTGCTCTTTACGAGAAACATTTTAATGGGTAAATATTCCACTTAATTCATTAGATTTGTAGCTCAGCTTCGCCTGTGACAAACAATTTAACAACCTAATTATCATTGTATGGCAACCCTGCCAGATCAGTAAACTCTGGCTTTAAATAGTTGTGGCTTAGCTTGGAAAAGGCCTTGCGTTGTTGCCATGTTAGACTGCAATTGCAATAGTGGGCTACCAACTAAACTCCACTGTGTTCTGTCGAACCCCCTTAAGGAAGGGGCCGCGGGTGCTGGTTGGTATTCATCCAGGACCCTTACGGAACAATCACAAAGCTGATTCTTCTTACTTAGAAAAATCAACGCATTTTTATTGTAAATCATGGCTTTCAAATAGGTATAATGTAAAAGAGATGTTTTACTATATGAATAAATATATGATGGTAGATTATTTTATAAGTATGGGCTATTCATAAAGTATTAAATTATATGAAAACTTCAGGAGTTTGATATTACCACCGATAACATAATAATATTCTAATAGGTATTGCTATTAGATGGTAATAATGAAGAGAAAGAAGCTACAATTAATTATTTAAATAATTCAACTCAATTAATCTAATTAAGACAATTGATAGTGCAATAATTAGCTCTTTGTCTTTCGCAATACGTGTCATTATGCTTTACGTTTTTCAGACCTAAGCTGATTGGATTAACGACAGTCAACGGCAATACAAATGAAGACAATGTCTGCACAAACAACCAGAGAATATTACAAGTGGCCAAGCGGCAGGATGTAAGTGTTCATTCGTTACTAATTATCCAACGACTTATATATATAACTCCCGTGTCATAATTATAGTTACCAAATCCTCCGAAACGGCTGCACCGATTCTTATGAAATTTTCTGTGCATATTGGGTAAGTCTGAGAATCGGCCACAGCTATTTTTCATACCCCTAAAGGATAAGAGTAAGGCAGAACAGCGTTTGCCGGGTCAGCTAGTCATAGTATAAAACAAAGTCGCTTTCTGTATCCCTATGTATCCCTATGTAAGCTTAAATCTTTAAAACCACGCCACCCGGATTTTGATAAGGTTTTTTTTAATAGATAGAGTGTTTCAAGAGGAAGGTTTATATGTATAACATCTATTAAACTACTCGAAATTTAACGCGTGCGAAGCCGCGGTCCAAAGGTAGTATATAAATAAATTCGTGTTTATTACACCACTTATAGCTCCAGGGGACGCCGTGACGTCTTAAAGCAGTACTAATTCCAATGTGAAAAGGTGATGGCGATGCTCTTCTCTCACGCTAGAATTAGACGTCTCGGTAACCCACAGAATGGCTAAAAGGAAATTAATGAATTTAAATTCGACTGATTTGTCTCCGCTTGGATTACCCTAATGACTGTTAAATACTAAAAAAAGTACAAATTATTAATAATTATTATTCTGTATTATTTATTCTATATTCATAAATTTAAACTTTAAATCAAACTAAAATAGTGCTTCGTATGTACTGTGATACATAAATTAAAGACACTTGGGATAACTGGTCATTTTTCATAAGCCTTTTATTGAACTTTCAGATACCAATATACCGAGGTTCTAAAGAATCGTTGGTAAACACGCCACATGCGGGTGCATATTTCGGAGAAGATGGTCTAGGAGACACCGGCGAAGTCTTAAGGAATCTGGTGCCACCTCGGAGAGAAGCAGCTGTGAATAAACTCATTGACCTGTCCAAGAAACACAAAGGTATTGTTGACAACTTTATTTTGGGGGTAGTTATATCATATTTATGTTATGAGAGTTTTTACGTTTTGATGTATGGATGTTTGTTACCCTTCCACGCCAAAACAGCTTATCGAATCAGTATGAAATTTGGAGATATGCGAGATATCCGAGTGACGGTGCGGGTTACAGCCTAGTATTTACTGTGATAACGATCGTTATTAAAACAAAGAGAAGATAATTGATAATTTATGACGCGAGAAGCCAGCATTGATTTTATATTCAAGTTGTCACAGATTTTAATTACGTAATTACGTAAAACGTGCTAATTACGTAAAAAAAACAACGTATAATCATATAGCATCATAACAATCTCGACGCATTTTTTTTAATAATTTAAAGTAACCGTGTACAACCCTAACTAACACAAGCCGACCTTTGCCATAACCTTAAAGGCACAGATAATATAATAGTGTTACGTATAGTATTATGTTATCTGTGGTATTACTACTAGTACTTAAAGGTAAGCACGATTTCATAGACACAATGGTCACATTCACGTGGAGAACTATATGCCGCTGCGCAAACCTAGGGATGGAAACACGGAGTAAAAAATATATATATTAAAATTTAAGTATTTTTTATTAAGTATTCTTTGGATAATTAGCTATACAAAACTACAAGTTCCTGTGAGCATAGTACACCACATGCGGGACCCACTGTATAGCTTTGACCATGGCAATAAAGACGAATTCCTAATTCCAGCAACCCTAATGATATGTTCAGACTAGTCAAAATAGTAAATAACTTTTAAATACCATTACAGGAAAACTAACCGTCATAGGTTTGGCGTCTTTAACGAATATCGCGCTGGCTATACAGCTGGATCCAAATTTCTTGGGCAGGATAAAACATTTATATGTCGGCGGTGGACATATACATAGTAAGTTCATTTTATATTTTATTTTATTGTAATATAGTATAGAAAATAGAAAAAAAAGCTGTGTCTGCGATTCACACACGATAGAAGTGAAACTTCAGTAATATAAAATAGTATGTATATTTTTGTCTCATTCTTTGCCGGCTTCATTCTATACATTTTTGTATTTGTGTCTCTTACCTGTCGATTTTCCGTTGCATCAGGTTTGAAATCACAACGATTCTAAAGAAGTTTCACTTCAAAAATATAGAACATAAATTGTATTTTATTATTGTATAGATTATAGAAGAAAAATTGTATTTTCTTTCGGTTTTCGTGGTTATACTCATAGAGTAAACAGTAATATAACAATTTAAGTTTATTCATACCTGTAATTATGGCTCTATTTATGTTTAGATTAAATACTTTTAGTTTTATGTGTACACTGTTGGTGTGGCTTATAAATAAATTTATAATTAGAACAATATGAGGTAAAGGGAGAAAAAAGCTATAATAGAACAAGCGAAGAAGCAACACTCGCAATACTGGTATAAAATATAAATGCATTTATGTACCGACGTTTGACGTGACGTCTTATATTTCGATTGAGCCGGTTGCACGCACGAAAAAACATGACTCATGCGGCGTTACGTCGCTCTGAGGCGTTCCATGTAAGGCTTGAAGTGCAAGCGAGAGCGCGGAACGAGCGACAGAGAGGCACGATCGGTTGTCACGTTCAACTATCGTCAGAGAACCGACTTCACAGACAATCGATTTTTTTAACGATATCTTATAAGTTATAAGCTATTTTTAACACGCGTTTATTAGCTTCATCTAATGTTTGTATGTAGCCAATAAATGTTTTAACCCATTTTAAACAGACATTTTAATACAAAATTAAATTTAAACGTTCATGCGTGGCGCGATCTCAACGAATTATAAGCATAGCTTTCCAAATTTAATTTTAACCTGTAATTTATTATCGATTTCAGGCAATAAGAATATTTTAATTTCGTAATATCTTCCTATGCACCATTCCGTGTTATAGTTTTAATACAATTAGCCTCTTTATCGGTAATGTAGAACCAAAACATTATAAAGTATGCAATATTTTATATATTTTGTCACGTTATGAGAATTGTGTGAATACATGTATTTGAAATGTATCAATCTAGTAAGAGTAACAGAAATATATGATTATATATGATAATAATTAGATGCTAGAAGCTGGTCAATTCGAGATCATACCGTTTTCTTCATATATTAGTATTATACCTACTTATTAGAACATATTATTTACTTTTTAAATATATAAAATCATCCAAAAGTTTTCAGTTCCTTATATTCATATAATTGTGTTAGATTTTCGTAAGTATTTTTTTTTTTGAGAAAGAGTACAGATTTTTATGATTTTTAGCACCCAAAGGGTAAAACGATAATACATATTAATGACACTTCGTTATACGTCTATCCGTCTGTCCGTTCGTCAACAGGCCTCATGAACCGTGATAATAATTAGATAGTTGAAATTTTCACATATAACGTACGTTTGTTGCCGCTATAACAACAAATAATAGAAAAAATCGAGGTTAAGCAGCGTACGGTAGGGTCATAAATTGGATGGGTGACAAATTGCTCCTTAGCTTACTACATAGTTCGGAACCCTTATATCGCGAGTCCGACTCGCACTTAACCAATTTTCTTGTGCAAATATATTCGGTAGATCTGAGAAGACATCACCTCATTTTTGTACCCTTCAGTGATAAACATAGATAGACTTTAAGATAAGGGCGACCTGGCATGTTATACGATATTTCATTAAATACATTACACACACAGGCGAAGAGTTCCCGGAAGCGGAGTTTAACGCACACATGGACGTAGAGGCGTATCACATAATAGCCAAGCACGCTACACCCGAAAAAGTGACCATGTTACCCTTTTCGCAAGTTATGTTGCACTTGAATTTAAGCAGAGTAAGTATTTTATTTAAATGTTCTGTCTGTTTTTAGTTGCAAAGAACTTCATAGTTATAATTTGGGTCATTTATTGACTAGCTGCGCTCCGTTTTACCCGCGTTAGTCTATAAAGAATATAGGGATAAAGTTGTCTATGTGTTATTCCAGTTGTCCACGTACCAAATTTCATTGCAATCGGTTCAGTAGTAATAAACAGTAACAGAGTAATAAACATTCACATACACATACATCCCTCCTTACAAACTTTCGCATTTATAATATTAGTAGGATAGGATAGCACAGACAATAAACGAAATGCACTGTTCATATGCCAGGCATTTAATTTTTGTTATTACAATTATCTGCTTACAGCAATGGAGAGAGGAAGTACTAGGGGTGATAGATTCCGACATAATAAGAGCGCAAAACTCGTACGAGAGGATCACCCTGCCCCAAAGTGACAGGTGGCAGCAATTGGACCCGGCCGTTGTGGCGCTGTGTGTGAAACCCGACCTGGTCAGCGAGTACAGATATTCGAAGAACGATATTATTTTATGCGGTAAGCGTTAATATTGTATGTTATCCTACTAATTCGACCGCCTCCTTGGCACAGTGGTTAACGCGTGAGCGTAGAACCGACGGGTCCTGGGTTCAATTCCCGGTGGAGACGTACAAAAAAAAAATGTCTCGGTCTGGCAGGACACAGAAGGCTGATCACCTACTTGTCCCTAAAGAAAATCGATCAGTGAAACGGATGTACATCATCTGCCCCATACCCCACTAGGGGACACGGGACTTCACTTTTTTATCCTACTAATATTATACATGCAAAAGTTTGTAAGAACGTGTGTATGTTAGTTACTCTTTCACTGAACCGATCGCAATGAAATTTGGTACGTAGACAGCTGGACAACTGGAATAAAATATAAGCTACTTTTTATCCCGATATTCCTACGGGATCCGGACTTACGCGGGTGAAACCGCGGGGCGCAGTTAGTATGGTAGGTACACGTAAATGAAACGCCCTCATGAATGCCGATTTTTCAACCCTTGGTTTATATATATTTGTAAAATTTCAGCGTTTGTTTCAAAAACGTAAATTTTTAAAGAAATTGATCACGATGCGGGATTTGAACCCGCGGGATTATGTGGTTATGTGGCATTATTCAACATTTCAGTACTTACAAAACTTAATTTCAAAAATGTGCTTTATTGTATTGCTGACTTTTGGGATTTTCGATTTAAATACACTTTTAGTTATTATTTCCTAATCAAAACATCCTGTTAATACTTTATTGGGTTAAATTATTTAAGACTCATTAAAAATTGAAAAAAATGGTTATTATCCAATCATTTGGTCGTTCGCGTCGACGCCACGTCAAAAAAATATCGTTTAAACCTTTGATATCACTGTCTATTTACAGGTGATAAGCGAGGGATGAACACAAATTCGTTTGTCGAGAAAGAAGACGCCAATGTGAGAGTGATATATTCAATAAAAATGGAAGAGTATAAGCAGTTCCTTTTAGATGTATTTAGCGCTACAGAATAATAAACAAATTTTATCCAATTTTTCAATCAAATCTTAAAATATGTGTTTTATTTTATTTTCTTACTTCTTTTGGGAGACATTAATTGGGGACCAAATATCTCCTAATTGACTATTGAGTCTAGCCCGCAAGGAAGTGTAATAAAAGTTTTCAAAATTAATTAGGTTGGTGTTTAATATTTGATATTAAAACGCATTAGAAGCGCTATCATTTGACATTTTCCCTATATTCCTAATACACTCGGGTTTCCCATAATGCAAAACAGACACGCCTATACATACCTTGTTTCGATTCGTGTATTATGGTACCGTCTCGTGTAGCGCTTTTGGTCAAGGTGAGGTCAAAACTGGTTTAAGAGGTTACAATGCAGACGGGACGTTTGAACAGTAGCGTTTACTATATAGACATCATTTTATGAATCGGTTTAAGTTGGAAAAGGTCTTATTAATCATTAAGTTTGTTTATTCAACACTAATAGTTATCGCAGTACTATAAAATAGTATATTGTTGAGTATACAATATTAAAAAGCGAAAAATTTGTGTTTTAGAAGGATAAGCGAAGTTTTCTGTTGAAATGGTCAAAGTTTCTGACTTCTGTTTACTTTTTAAACGGATTTTAAACACGATTTATTTATTATATTATTAACCCGACGTTTCGAACACATTACAGCGAGCGTGGTCATGGGGAGAGTTTAAAATCGGTTATAAAACTCGCGTAAAATCAAACACAAGAAAATAGTTCTGTTTACTTCTTAATTTTGTTTTTGTTTATGTATTAGCCCGCAACTGAGGTGCGCCAGATGGTACGCGATCATCACTGCCCATTTGCAGAAGGCCGCTGCAAGAATAAGGAAAGCGTTGATGAACTGGACTGGGAAGGGTGAGGAAGAGGACACGGGCCTCCGACTCTCTCACTCACCGAACGAAACACAATCGAAAGCTACTATTTCACGCCGATCTTCTCTGGGGATGTGGTACCGACAGCGGTAGCGACATTTTTTTCCACGCACCACCACCTTGTGGAATAGTCTACCCTCTTTTGTATTCACAGGCGTTCGACATAAATATTTTTAAAAAGAGAGCTTATGACTACCTCCGAAAGCCTGCAACAGCTCCACAAAAGCTATAACAGTTTTGTGAATGCTCATGGGCAGTGGCGTTGCCTCACGTGAGACACTTGCTCGGTTGCCCGCTCTGTTATAAAAAAAAAAACCTTCCGTGGTGCTAGCTGGCCCAATACGTGTCAAAGCGGGCTGACTCTGCACTAATCCTACTTTTTAATGGAAAACTATCCATTCGAGTGCATTTTTTAGTTTTGTTATCTCAAAACTTTAAAGCAAGTGAACCGATTTTGGTTTATATTTTATTATTTATTACTGATTATTATTATTTACTAGCGGTCCGCCACGGCTGCGCCCGTGGTACATATATAGCCTATAGCCTTCCTCAATGAATAGGCTATGTAACACTGAAAGAATTTTTCAAATGACCAGGACCAGACCACACACGGACACACGGACCAGGAGTTCCTGAGATTAGTGTGTTCAAACAAACAAACAAACAACCTCTTCAGCTTTATGATATTAGTATTGATGTAACAAATGGTGCCCCAAGTACCTCTTTTAAATATAGCATAGGATTGAAAATTTGAAAGCAGTTAAATTTTTAGACAAATATAGTTATTATGATTTAAATAAAAGTGTACCATAAAATGTAAAGATTATTGTGGGATAGTACAGGCACCCAGTGCAACATTATAGTAAGTCCTAATATAATTCATAATCTAGTTCATATTTTATAAAACATTTGAGGAAAAATAGAGGGCTCTGATAATCGAAGACTTTTTAACGGATTTCCAAATGCAATTTATTGATTATATTGTTAATCTGAACATTTTGTTTTTTACAGCGAGCGTGGTCACGGGGAGACTCGAGTCAGTCAGTTAATATCACGGTTTGCTACGGTTTTGCAAAAGACGTGGGTTCGAATCTTGTCTCGTATACAACATTTATACATGTACAATATTCTTCAAATCTTTTCTCATTAAAAAAAATAATTTGAGTATAACAGTAGCAAAAATAAAAATAAGGGATATCTCAGTTAATAATACACGCAAAAAATATGTAATTTGAAATATATGTAAATTCAAACATTCTACATGTTTCAAATTACATATAATCATTGTAATAAAATAAATATTTATTTACATAAAAATATACATGTATAAACAAAATCGCACCGTCAAATCCGAGCCTAATCTCACAGGCTACCTTATAAATACTCCAAAGTTTATCACGGACCGCAAACCAGTAAACAACGGGTCAGAATGAAAGTCAGTGCAGTTTTAATACTCTTAGCTGTTAGTGTAGTGATGGTTAACGGAGATTATTATACCACAGCACGGCGCAGCTTCGCCGTAAGCTGTGAACAGGCCTGCGAGGCGGAGGCGAGGTCCCATCATAGATGTTCCGTATCCAGCTCTGGACTGTTCAGCTGTTCTTGTTATTGTCAATCTATAGACGTGGATTAGTGAAATAAATAAATAAGCAAGACTGTGTTGTATCATTTCAATTTCTCGTCTCTCCCAATTGGTGTTGTAGTGTTAGTATTACTTAAGTCTCTCGTCTCTCTCGATTGTGTTGGTATTAAAATAGGGCACTAATGTCCCAAATTCCAATAGTGAAGCGTCGTAATAGCAGATTTTTTCCGGTAGGATTTTTATTGAACAAAATGCGACGTTTTCTATAAAAGACTCGGTAAAAATCACTGTTCTGTAGAAATCAATAATATTTTGAGCTAATTACTTTAAATACCCTTTTGATTTAATTTTGTATCAAACGTGTAGGAGTAAAAATTAGGTTATTGATGATTGAAGTATATATGATATGACTAGCTGGTGCGCGGTGCGCGGGCTGCAAGCAGCCCGCGTGGATTTTTGCGTGGACCAGTATTATCAAGACT
>NC_052112.1:8516285-8579960 GCF_012273895.1 Zerene cesonia | reverse complement strand
TCTCCACTTTCCGGCCGGTTTCCGAGAAAAGCGATGTCAGTCAGTCAGTGGGTGTGTAGCTTTATATAGTATAATACATTACTGTTTATTTTCTCGGTTGTGTCTTTTTGGTAGTAAACAAATAATAGTTAAATATTGCGTTATTACTTTTCTCAACAACTTAGATTAAATAAAACAATTTAGCATATTTTAGAGGCATTAGCTGAAACTGTCATGTTCACGACACATGAATTTTACCTCAAGGTTTAACGTTCTTACAATAGAGGGCGCAAATATGGAAATAAAAGCAGCTGTAACAATATAATTCATAATAAATAATTAAATCTATTATTTTCTTATAGGCTATGATTAGTTTATTTATAGCACAATAAACTTTAATGCATTACCAGCTGCGCATTCGATATTGCTTATGTGACTATCACTGAATATGGGATAATCAAAATCTGACTAAAGTATCAGATCCTTCAAAAATTACCGACATATCAGAAGTGGGTTTGACCCGAACAATTAATGAGATTTGGAAACCTATTTCTAAAAGAATAAGCGCAAGCATCGCTAGCGTGAGTAAGCAGCTTATGTTAGCGTCATCTGCGTTCACAGAACGGTTTTACACTTATAGAAGTAAACTCGTTACCTAGTGTTTTATTATCGTAACTGTTAACTCTTCAAAAGCAATAAGTGCTCTTGATATTATAAACTCAAGAATACATAGAATTTCCCTGTTGAAATAAAAAAAGTTTGGATAAAAAAAATGACGCATAAGAATTTTATATCAGCGCCACCTACCCCAAAATAGACAAACTTTTAGGTAAAATGAGCTTGTTAACAACGGGATAGTTTCGGATAACGAACCTAGATGTATCTTTAATCATTTATTTTAAAACGTCTATTTTCTTAGCATATCAGTAATTAATTTTTTATCATTATCTTAGGATTAATAGTCCTTCGCTTAGTCGGAGGAATATAGTTATTACATAACCCACGGCCCCCAGGGATGGAGCCGTGGGTTATGTCGGATTCTTACCGACCAAAACCCCACTGTGATCCGTCTAGCCACTTGAGTGAAGGGGCACGGGAGCTGGTTAAAATACGTCCGCGACCCCCTCGGCGGCTGCCCGTTGCGGGGCCAGGCGCATAATTAGAGCGGCAAAACACTGCCCCACTTGCCTCCCTCACCCCGCTTGCTTGAATGTACTCCACAGAAGGGTAGAACCCTTCAATTCTTTAACGCAATTTAATTGGTCACATAATTCTTACGATTTTGGGTGTGCTGAGTTCGAAATTGACTTTTATTTACTCACAGTACGTAAGGTTATCCGACAATATTAGCTATGTAAAGCAACACATCGTAAAATAAAAGTTATAACTATTGAACTAAAAAAAAACCGAATTGTGTCAATAAATTCATATAAACTAATGGTATGATATCCAATACATGTTAAAAAAAAAAACAAAGAAAAACAACTGAAAAAAAAAATGGTTGCCTGTAAAGTCGGTTTTGCGGGCGAAGATTTTACGTGACAACGTCTTTTTCTCGGTAGAATATTTATTGATATGAATATTATTAAATTGCACAATAGGAACAAGGAACTGAATGAAAATGAGAATTGCACAAATTTTAACTATAGAAAATATATTTTGTTTACTAAAAAGACAGAGACAGAGACACAAGCACGCGCCGATTCAATGCGGCCCTAATTCTCTAGTGCTGCGCGCGCGGCGGACCGATCATAGTTCGGTGACTCATCGTAACGTTACCGGGCGTTACACTTTTTCATGAGTGACTCCGAGCCGCAACCTAATTTAAGACGTTGTCACGTCAAAAACTTTTTAAGCTTTCACTTCCAATATTGATCATATCTACAGTACTTGGATCATTATAACCATTGACTTTTAAATGTGGGAGTCGAGCACGCTTCGGTACGAATTGGGCCATATCGCATCGGAGTACTATTACATCCGTCATAACCTCCATATCCAGGTATCCCAGTACTATCATGTTTAATTCAATTATTTCATGTAAAAGCAAAAGTTTGGATAAGAATTAATAATTATTAAATATGCATTGCTTGGTCTACGTTTTGAATCTAATTTTAATCGTTGATGGTCATTGATGCATAGTCAGTCAGTCCCCAAATTGTAAATTATTATTTATTTCATTTACAGATGTCGCTGTACGCAACTGGCTCGCGCTTATTACATTTGTATTTATAGGGATAACGAATAGTATGACGTCAATTACCTTATTCTTCTACCTTCTAGTTCTTTTTAACTGAAAATAATTTTTGAGAATCTGATTCTTAAATCAGATTTATTGAATTGATAATGTGACAGTTAACTTATGGACCATAGCATAGCATAATTGTGGGAGTCGAGCATGCTTCGGCACGAATTGGGCCAGCTCGCACCGGGGAAGTACCACACCCCCACAGAAAATATATAATAAGTGAAATAATAGCTTGCTATTGTGTTTCGTACGTTGAGTGGAGGAGCCGGTGGCCTATTTCCTTCTCCTAGCCCTTCCCAGTTCATTCCTTCTTTCCATTCATCAATCCTTTCCTTATCCCTTATCCCTTAAAAGCAGGCAGCGCATTCTCAGAGGTCCAAGCCTCTGCGAATGTTCATGGGTGGTGGTGATCGTTTACCATAAGGTGAACCACCAGCTCAGTTGCCCGCTATGACATAAAAAAAGGCAGAAATTTGTATCAGATGAGAACTGCAGGGTCCTGTCTACAATCCGTAGCCTGTAAGAACTTATAAGCAGAATAATAAGAACCAAAAATTTATATATCATACTTCAAGGTATGTAATTATAGCATATAAGATTTAGTTCAAAAGAATGAACTGAATAAACGCAACCTTTTTGAACTCGATCACCCTTTATCTGCTTTCTGGCTCCTGCCACATGTTGTACCTGTTAACATATTACTATGCTGTTGTACATAACAACGTAATAATGTTTAGAAGTTAAAGGCTTTTAAACGGATTTCAAACGCAATTTATTCATTGTATTATTAACCCGAAGTTACGAACACTTTACAGTTTACAGCGAGCTTGGTCACGGGTAGACTCTAAATGTATAATACTCGCGTAAAATCAGGCACAAGAAAATACATCGTAATAATGCTTTGAAAAAATGTCTTAATATTATCGTAGAAAACATATTAGTTATATTTAAAACTACGTTCATTAAACAGAGATGTCGCTACACGCTGGTATTGCGCGTTGAAGATATTCCCTGTTATATTGGGATAACAACCCCGAACCCTGTAATAGAATATTGAACTAATTAGTTCAACCGCCAGCCTTTGGTATTATAGTAAATTTTTGAAGGATCTGATATTTACGTCAGATTTGATTTAGATAAAACAGGGATATTTTGAAATGAGAATAGCTTACAATACACTATTCTGTGATAGTACTCCAGCATATTGGTAAGTACCTACATAAACACTTTATACTGTACTAATTACTTACGTTCGAATCGTAAATTTAAAACATTCTCAAATCCATCAAAATAAACAAAAAACTTTAAGATCGGTGAAGCCAGTTAGGAGAAGGTCTAAGACTAGTATACATGTAAATGTATAATTATAAATATGTCTTTCGTAAAATTAAAACTGTGCATACCATACCCATTATTATAATGATATATGATCTTCAAATGAAAAAAATCTGCATCAGTCCACCCATTTGCACTACGATGATACAGACAGATCGACATTAAACTAATAGCACCCCTCTTTTTTCGTATGTGCTAAAAACGAGCGATTTTAAGAGTCTCAAAAGTGATATATGAATGCAAATAACTACGTTTATTTAATACAGATGACGCTGTACGCTACTGAGTCGCGCTAGTCGTATCGGTGTTTTTACTTTTTTCACTATGTTGAAAACTGAGCACCGATGTCAAACTTCTAAGTACAAAAGTCTATGTATGACTTAAATTTTTGAAGGATCTGATCTTTAGTCAGATTTGAATAGTAAATATTAACAATAATCGTTATTTGTTGTTAGGAGAGTTATGGCCCATTGTTATTTTTAATTTGTTTTATTGTATCCCTAAAATTCATAATTATTAAGGTTTTATTTACCATGTATTACTTGAATTTATACTATGTCTTCATGCGGCGGCCGAGTTAATTTATTTATTTACAGCATAAAACTTTTTTATATGGTCTCAATAGGATGTCATTGGGATAGCTTAATGAGTAAGTAACAACTTAAGGCAGGAGGTCACGTTTTAAGTTAGTTTTTTTTTTTAATTAGTACCTATGTTGTGTGTTTAAATGATTATGTTTCTGTTCTGTTTTTTAATAATGAAGATTGGAAAAATTTTAAAGGAAATGTACCTTACCTAAGCCTCAAAAAATAATTGTAAAAATATCCATAAAATTCTAACGCCCCGTGGGAGTTTTTACAAAAATTAGATAATAAAAAGGCGAAATGCAACATTGGTCAAGTTTATTGTTTCAAAACTTCAATTTGCAGCAAATGCAGATATAATGCCACGTTTAAAGCGAATTAACTTGTACAATCATACGTATATACATGGATTTGTGTCGCGCAATCAACGTCAAGGACCCCAGAATAGAGTCATGGGCAGGAACTCTCAGGCCATGTCAAACTTTAACCCTCGTCGCCTAGCTGTGATTGCTGAGTCCTCCTCTACGTCCATTGCTGCAAGAACCATACCCATACCAAGCCACATACATAACATTAACTAAAAAAAATGGTTGCCTGTAAAGTCGGTTTTACGGGCGAAGATTTTACGTGACAACGTCTTTTTTTCCAACGCCAAGAACGCTCGAGAAAGACAGAGACAGAGACACAAGCACGCGCCGATTCAATGCGCCTAATTCTCTAGTGCTGCGCGCGCGGCGGACCGATCATAGTTCGGTGACTCATCGTAACGTTACCGGACGTTACACTTTTTCATGAGTGACTCCGAGCCGCAACCTAATTTAAGACGTTGTCACGTCAAAAGGACAAATTGATCATAAACTTGCTACTTTGTTTATAGATAGTTTTCACCCTTTCTCCACTAGTAGAAGAACGTGCTTTTAAAAACTTTGCCCGCCACACACTGGGTCCGAGTTACCATGCTGAAAAACTGTATCCAATATTTAACCGCCGACTTTATATGACCAAAGAGTTCTGCGGAGAAATGAAGAAATAAAGTACGTAGACTTCTATCTCTTACAACAACTTGTGGGCAAGTCGAGTCAATAATGCATACATTGCTGTTACGGGACACTACATAACGAAACTACATTACATTACATTTTATTGAAACGTGCAGTATTTTTGAAAGTGAGAATCTAGTTATACAAAACAACTAGCTTTGACAGGTGATTCTGAACATGTCACTGGACCCACGTATTGTAAACATTATATATAGATTGGATATAAGACTTTCGAATTCATTATTAAAGTGCTTCATGAGAAATAAAAAAGGAGGTGACGTCGGGGAATATAGTAAAAAAAATATATAATATCACTTCGGTCAATCTACATGGATAAAAGTTTTGCCATTGAACCATAAAATGATATGTGACGTTTCGTCTGTGTCTTGTATCAAATTTTATATGTGTACTAAAATAAGAAAAGAATGCTCGTAATTACGCACTGAATGGAATATCTATTAACGTATAAAATGAAACCTCATACACCTGAAAAAAGGACCGTACAAAATTTTTATAACCTTCATAAAATTACTTTGGCTTTTTTATGACCCTTAACCTTCAAATGAGATTATTTGGTGAGGTAATATTATTATGATTATGTTAGAAACTTTTCAGAAATATTGCAATTTAATTGCGTATGTCTTATAATTATTGTAATGTTTTATAATTACTATTTATGATAGACATGAGACCCCATAGACAGATGAGTATAATATTTAGTTCGTTTATTAAGTGACAACTAAGAAAAACATTTTCATATGAATGTTTTAAATACAAATCGATTCTATACTTAATTATTTACCGACGTTCCCGAAAACTCTCAAAACAATTATGTTTTTTGGCTTCGTTACTCGATAAGATATTTAATCCTAATGCTTGTGGGATTATTATTTGTATTCAATTGAGTTCTTGTTACTCGTAAATGAAAAATTAGTTATTTATATTGCTCTGTGGGTTTTCCACCGACTGACGTGATATGTTTTGTGTATTTGATAGTAAATCGTGTCAATCGTTTCTATTTTAGAATTTGTAGTGGTACCGCCCCCCTGGAAGGTCGATAGCCTTTTTGAAGAAAAAAATGTATATAAACGTTGATAAACATTTTCTTATTAATTCCCGTATATAAGTTGGAAATACACAATCTATCAATATTAGTTTCATTAAATCAGCCCCTCTTATTTCTCATATTCTAGTATTTGAACATCCAAGCAGATAGTCAATATTAATAATAATAATAATCCGCCACAGTAATCGAATTTCTTCTACACTTTCGGTTTCATGTGCCTAAGGGTTAGGCAAGAAACGCGGGCTTGAATCCCGCCCCGTGATCGAATAAAAACTAGTTTCACAATTAAATTTAAATATCAAAAACTTTATTGCTTTGACTAGAAACATGTACATCATCCAGTAATGGCCGCAGAAAAGAGAAGATAGATAATCAAGCATTAATTTATATTGTTGAGCACAGATTAAAAATTCGGAAGGTGCGAATTTATAACAACAAATTTGATATGGTATACACTAGACATACAGTCCTAAACGGAACACTTGAAAATTGTATACCGAAGGTGGCAGGTCCAAGGTACTAAAACAAGCTCATAAAACTTCCGTGTGTAGCGGATTCAGATGTAATTAGCAAATCTGAAGATATTTGCATAATTGTGGCGAAATTCTCGAGTTGTAATATTCCTAATTCGCCATTAACTCGAGTTCTTGATATGCGAACATCGTTCGAAGTTTCTAAATTGTTGAAATTGTTGGCTCATCTTACTTCTAATAAAGTTTGAAGTGGGGCGAGACTTGAGCCTTCAACTGTTTTGTAATTGTTCTAAAAAATATGGATTTGTGTATTTTAGCGTAGTAAATATGAAACATACTAAGTTTAATTTCATAACAAAATATTTTTATCTAAAAACTAAACTATTAAGTTTACCTATGTACAGGAAGAGAGAATGTTCTATATTATGTTGTGAACGACTTTGTTTTATATTATGTACTTAGTGATATTCAATTGAACAATAAATTAAACGTGATTAGTATTAACTGCTCATAGTTAAAGTGTCTTGACTACCACCAAGTGATATTTTACAGTTTGTACAGATAAATAATTATTATATTTAATAATGTGTTCGTAGTGCAGTTTTAATAAAATCTTTTCGAAAATAATAATATGAAGTTGAATTTATTTGAACGCACTTATCTCAGTAATTGCTGGAATCAAAAATTCTTTACCGTTGGTTGGATGCGTGATCCCTTAGTACTATAGGTTATAAGTCAGAGACAAAACAGATGCGGATCGTTAGTATCACTATATTAATTAAGGCGCAGGTTTCTCAGGCGTCTTGCGCCTCGGTATCAATAACTCAACCACACTAATCCTGGATTTAAACTTCAATATTGGCTTTCAACTAATCTATTGAATTATTAAACTATCCTACTTAAAATCCTACAAATATTATAAATGCGAAAGTTTGTAAGGATGTGTGTGTGTTTGTTGCTCTTTCACGCAAAAAGTACTGAATCGATTGCAATGAAATTTGGTACGTAGACAGCTGGATAACTGGAATAACATATAGGCAACTTTTTATACCGATGTTCCTGTGGGATACAGACTTACGCGGGTTAAACCGCGGGGCGCATCTAGTATTTTTATAAGTGATTAGTTATGAGACGTATTAAGTCTACTGTTGGCATTTTTATCATGATATCAATATCGATAAGAGTTTACTTAAAATTAGTGCAATCATACGTATAATAAAGTAACAGCGACTATAATTGACTACATTGACTACGTGTTCCGTATTAAATAAAGGCAATGTAGCGATTGCCATTTATAGAGGCTATTTTAACAAAAACTATTACCTAATCCATTTGAATGAATGAATGACTTCAACAAACAGTTTCATTATATTGTTACCTGAAAATGATCTTTATTTAATATGTCTTTAAACTACATTATTATTTGATCCAGAAATAGTTTGTATCAGGTACAACAATATTTGTGTAACCTAGACCAGAATTTAACAATAGAAGCAAAATGAAACTAAGTTACCTGGTAACGGATGCAAGAGGACATCCTTCCGGAGCTGGGATATTTTCCGAGATTCATCTCAATTTTGTTTCTAATACATTTATTGGAAGATTTGTATGTTGTAACATTTTCTCTATATTAAAATATAACGTTTCACGCGCGTAAGTCCGTATCCCGTAGGAATATCGGAATAAAAAGTTGCCTATATGTTATTCCAGTTATCCAGCTGTCTACGTACCAAATTTCATTGCAATTGGTTCAGTAGTTTTTACGTGAAAGAGTAACAAACATCCATACATCCATACTTACAAACTTTCGCATTTATAATATTAATAGGATTATACGTGTGGGATTTCCTGTGTGCCTGTATGGTATGGGTTGATGCAATTAAAAACGGGTAACAGATCTAGAAATTAAAAACTTGTTAATGGATTTTAAATGCGATTTATTCATTATATTAGGGATTCATTATATTTAGGTCACGGGGAGACGAGTCTCCTCGCTCCACGCTCGCTGTAAAGTGTTCGAAACGTCGGGTTAATAATGTAATGAATAAATCGCGTTTAAAATCCGTTGAAAAGTTTTAAATTTCTAAATGTTATAATACTCGCGTAAAATCAAACACAAGAAAATACTAGGTAATAGATCTATTAATCGACAGATTTTTTTATTAGCCAACGGGAATCGAATCCAGGACCCCTCGGTTCAAATCTCGTGCGATAACCACTGTATCAGGCGGTGGTCCTTATAACAATAATCTATATAAGAAGAACATTACAAAGTAATATATTGTTTACGTCAAGAAGGGATGGACCAATTTTCGTTATGTTGATTTTAATGTTTCTAATGATGTTTCATTGTTTGTTGGGTTTGTGTCTGACAGAATTATTATAAATGTTAAAGAATTTGAAAAATCAACAACAGAATATTAATAAAGTCATTGAATAAAAAATTCACCCGGCCATTTAAGATAAAATAGTTTTCAAAATCGATGCAGTGGTTCCTTACGAACATAAATGAAATCAAAATAAAATATATCGACATTTCTGACATTAAACTCAACGGGTATTAATTAAATTTTACATACCAAATTGCTTAACACATATTAAACATGTAAATTGATAATTACGTAGGTTATGAAGCTACATAATTTTGAATTTCTGTTACGTAACCTAATTACAAAAATGACTCCATTACACGAAATATGTAATATAAAGTGCTAGTCTTAATTATAGCGCAATATTGTTTCCTGTCGTAAATTAAAACTTTTCCGCTGAGCTTTCAGTCTTTAAAATTTTCAGAATAACCCACCATGAAAACTGCAAATTAGCTGGTTTGACAAACATTCTTTTTGAAATGAATTAATAAGGAAATATGATTGTTAATATGATATATGATGTTAATATGATTGTTGCCTATGTGTTATTCCAGTTGTCCAGCTGTCGCACCAAACTTCATCACACACACACACATCCTTACAAACTTTCGCATTTATAATATTAGTAGGACTAGTAGGATAGGATGCATACTATGACTTATTTTTTATAATTAAATTCGGCGATTAACTTACGTGATCCGGGGTATTGAATTGAATATGAACCGGGGTATTTACCATTATAAGTGAATCATCGCAGATTTCTTGGATTCTATAATAGTGAATTTTGTTTATATAACTAAATGTTTGAACATATATCAAATGATTCTTCGGAATTGGGTTTCAGATATATGTATGTGTGTAGAAGCAAACATCATAATTAATAATAAATAATAAGAGTATAACAATAAACACTAAATAATTGTTATTATACGTGGTAGCTGGTAAGTTGGAGCGTTTCCTAAGACTTTTCCAGATTGTCTCCTCTTTATCTACAATTATCGCTCCCGACGTTACAAACAGACAAACAAACAATATATGTTTTGTTAAAGATACTCTATTATGCACTAAAAATTATTCATAAAAAAGTTTTTATAACACATACAACAAAAATCTTCGTTATGACAAACATTTCGACGTTTCCTATACTATAAATATTAATTAACTGGTGCAGAACTATTGCTAGTGGATGGTTGCGGTGAGTTGAACTGGAACATCACTAGCTCGTACGTCACTATCGTACCAGCAACCTGTTAAAATTGTATAATATAGTTAGTTTATAGAAAAATGTATACTCACATCTTTATATTTGATTAGAGAAATGTAGTAACTTACAGTGAGAAGTAAGCTTCGAGTTACACTGAAGAACTGTAAGCCGCTCAAAGCGACTTTGTCCCCATTCACTTGGTCCAGGAATCTTTGCACCTATAGAATGATTTCAGGTGAAAATTACATAGTTTTGTACTAAACTTACTGAAACTTTATTACAAGATCCGCCACCGCTTTGTCCGTGATTACAGTGAAAGAATATTTAAAAACGGTCCAGTAGTTTTCAGATAAGCGCGCAGCAAACAAACTATTCAGCTCAGCAACTCAGGAACAGCTGTGCGGATATTAATGATTTTTGATTCCTTGCTTTAGGATAATACTTGTTAAAACAATCCAAAACGAATTTAAAACAGAGCCGCAGTATACGTATGTAATAAACATAAATACATGGCATCCACAGGCACAAACACGTCTTCAAAAATCTATTCAAACATTCAATTTTCAATAATATTTTGACGTGACAACGTCTTAAATTAGGTTGCGGCTCGGAGGCACTTATGAAATAGTGTATCGTAACGTTACCGGGCGGTAACGTTACGATGAGTCACCGAACTATGATCGGTCCGCCGCGCGCGCAGCACTAGAGAATTAGGCGCATTGAATCGGCGCGTGCTTGTGTCTCTGTCTTTTTAGTAAACAAATAATATTTTCTGTAGTTAAAATTTGTGCAATTCTAATTTTCATTCAATTCCTTGTTCCTATTGTGCAATTTAATAATATTCATATCAATTAATATTCTACCGAGAAAAAGACGTTGTCACGTAAAATCTTCGCCCGTAAAACCGACTTTACAGGCAACCATTTTTGTGTTCATTATCAAATGTTACTTCGAACGAATATTACCTCAACGCAATACACTGGCGAAGGCACGTCATACAGCACCGGTGCGGGTGTGTTTGACGCTGTATTCACCTGGGAAGCAATCAGGGACACGGCTACGGACCGCGATATGAGATAGATCAGTGAGAATAGGAAATATATGGCCGCCTCGTAGCCGCCAAAGATCGTTGTTCTGGTGGAATTTAGATTGATTACATGTATATTGATCTAATAGAGAGATCCTGTAAATAAATACTGATTTAATGTGAATCTTGTTGAAGTGAAACTTCTTTAGAATCGTTGTGATTTCAAACCTGATGCAACGGAAAAAACGACAGGTAAGAGACACAAATACAAAAATGTGTAGAATGAAGCCGGCAAAGAATGAGACAGAAATATGCATATTATTTTATTCATTCTTTTGTCGATTTACTGAAGTTTCACTTCTATTATGTGTGAATCGCACACGCACCTTTTTTAAGTTTATTTATTTATTTATATAAGAATTTAATGTACCATTTTAAAAATATTGCAAATTTACAAAATAGTGATTTATATAGAACACTAGTGGTCCGCCCCGACTTTGTCCGTAATACATGTATAGTCTAAAGCCTTCCTTAATAAATGGGCTATCTAATACCTAAAGAATTTTTCAAATCGGGCCAGTAGTTCCTGAGTATAGTGCGTTCAAACAAAGAACAAACAAACTCTTCGGCTTTAGAATATTAGTACAGATAAGATGACCTTTTCGCTTATCAACGTTCTCTTCCAGGCCGCCAAAGGTAGAGGATAAAAACAAAATTTAGACATTTTTTGTTGGGATATTATTAATTGTTTGTTGAGAGTTGTATGGCAGTATTTTAACTGTGAACAGTAAGTCATAGGTATATACAATCGGTAAAAATTTTGCTCGTAATTTGTACTTTACGGGCCATATCCTAAAGGTTTAAATTCGTTTACGATAAACGTAACACTGTCCTTTAACGTTATCGCAGGATTCTTAAGATTTTCAGGTATTGCCGAAGACATACTTGATATATATTTTATAAGATTATCCGCTACTACAACGAAAAAATGTCCTTTTATGGTATGTATTGCGTGGCAGTTAATGTGTATGCCATGTATGATAGTTTAATGTTAAAATTCTGCACGAGCATTGTATTACACGCTGGCTACAGTCTCATCAATAACGTGCAAGGCTTAATTAAAAAGATGCATACCCTTGTTGTCGACTGCTGCATTCAGATGTGCCTTTTATCCCGTGCCTAGAAATAAAACAGAATTCTACGGCATTCATCAACAGTTGCAATAAAAGAGTCTATTGATAAAGATACCAATAGACTCTCTCAAAGAGAGACTCCCATTGTTTTTTTTTTTTTTTTTTTTTTATGTCATAGCGGGCAACTGAGCTGGTGGTTCGCCTGATGGTAAGCGTTCACCCCCGCCCATGAACATTCACAAAGGTAGGGGCCTCTGCGAATGCGCTGCCCGCTTTTATGGGGTAAGGGAAAAGGAATGGATTAACGACTGGAAAGAAGGAATGGACTGGGACGGGTTAGGAAAAGGAAACGGGCCTCCGGCTCCCCCACTCACCGTACGAAACACAGTGACATGCCACTATTTCACGCCGATTTTCTGTGGGGGTGTGGTACTTCCCCGGTGCGAGCTGGCCCAATTCGTGCCGAAGCGTGCTCGACTCCCACAATACTTAATACTTATACTTACACTAATAATTTGGGTTAGGTACTCCCATTGTTGGAGTACCTAACCCAAATTTCTCCATTCCTACAGTACAATTTATTTGTTTATTGGTTTTCTATTCATTTTGACTGTCCCAGATGCTAATGATGATCGTATCGGTCATTATCATATCTTTATTACGTAACGTATGTAAATTTTTTCAGTTCAATAAACGATGATAAGAACTAGCTACGGTAGTATGGAGTTTTAAGATGTTTTACATAGAAGTATATACTATACTAGCTTCTACGATATTTAATTTTAAAATTAATTACTCAAATTAACCAAATTCGATACATCATTAGGTATGGTTGCAGCTTTTGTAATAGAATTAAAAGTTGAGTATTAGTGAAGCCGTTGAAGTAAGAGCTTTTTTATTATACAAATATAAAATTCTAAAATGTCCATACATAGCTATCCATACACCTCGTAAATCGTTAACATGCGGTGTTAAATAAACATTCTTACTTTCTTTCTTTCTCTCTCTCTGAATAATCTGTAGATATACGATGTTATATCTTCTTTCTACGTACTTAATATTAGTACTTACGAACACCATTTAAACTTGCGTATTTCAATAGCCCAAATGAAACTCACTCCAATGTATTGAACAATTGCAGGCAGATGAAGAACAGATTGTTTGCAAAGGATATGAAGACAACACCGCTCATGACGTCATCAACTTTGCGAACCAATTGCGCAGCACGGCCGTACTCTTCCCGTGTATTACGCCAGAATACTTCTGGTAAATACTAAAAACATATTTGAAGGTTACTTTATGAATACAAAAACCAACAAACACGTTTAGATACATAACTATAATTACAGCTTAGATGTTCCTATTGAATTTCTTTATATGTCTTTTTGAAAATCTAGGGTTTTGTTTCAATTTACAATAAGTATAATCAATAGTAATAACTTTTTAAGAACAAAACAAAAATGATACAGCTGAATGAAATCGATTCACCTGACAATTTGTTCTCTATATCTTTATCGCAGTCCATATTTCGCTATGTTTACTGTATCTTTACTAACCAATTAATAACCCAGCAATGTATAATTAACACAGCCCATCTTACCTTGCCCTGGGCCGCAAGTAATTTCATATTAACATGCTCCAAGCGTGACGTCAGGTAGTAACTCATGCATATCACGAATAAGTCTGAAAAGTTCCATATAAAAGTGGACTGGAAGTGGAGGAACTGGAAGTAAAAATAAATGAATACCAATAAGGAAGGAATGGATATTTATAAGTGCGCAATATGTTGGAAACTTTTCCAATATTTCGCTGGTGGTGTGAAAATTGGATGTAAAAATAGAACGTTTGCTGTTATACCTGTTTATGGGTATACAACACATACAGAGCATACATATATAACTACTTAGTACAAACAAAGTTTTCCAGCTATTTTCGTTCCAAATTTCATTGCAATTGGTTCAGTAGTTTTTGCGTGAAAGGGTAACAAACACACACACACACACATCCTTACAAGCTTTCACATTTATAATATTATAGTAGGAGTAAAAAAAACAATCACTCAAAGCATTTAACGCCCGTCACCATCTTGTCATAAATTTGGTGAAACATGCCGTCATAAACAGTAAACATGGATTAAATATGGCAGATGCAGATGAAGCCGTCGAAAACCCCATAAATCCTTTGAAGGGAATGTAATTTATTTTATCGGCGTTAACATTTCCGCTTTTTTCTGTCAGTAACAATTTAATTATGGCGGTAAAAAGTCTCATCGGCGTAATTTTGGACGTAATTTTTACATCTTTATGCCATGTTTGGGGTTTAACGGGAAGCGCCATGGAAAGAAATTATTATAAACTCCTAACATTACGATTTAATGTGATGTCATTCAAGAGGTTATAACAAGGGCAGCTGCTGCTTAAATTATTAAAATGTATTATGATAACGTTTTTAATAAAGACTTACTTGAGTGACCATGCCTAATAATGGTGAATATGGGAGAAAGTTGAATACCCAAGGGTAGAAATGCTTTACAAAACCTTCATATAGACTGAGATCTGGATAGCATACCATGGCCCCAGCAAATGCTGACAATAATGACAGTATGTGTTCTACTGAAAGATAAAGACAAATAATTAAAATTTCTCGCAATTTTTTTTTAAATTCATGACAGGCAAGCGCTTGACCACGATCTCGCCTGATGGTTAGCTCGGTAAGCTGATTCAATCAACAAATCTATACATTTTTTGAAAGAAATGGTAGCTTACAAAGTAAATGTTGATTTTTCAATAAATATATATCTTTCCGTTAATTTAATAAAGCTGACGTGTTTGTTTGTTTGAAGGCGATAATCTCAAGAACTGTTGGGGTCTGGTACTACCAATTCAGATGATTATTTGAGACCCAAGGACTTATGATATTTAATCTCAGAAATCCCACGGGAATAGAAGCAGTACGGAGAAAAAACCGGGACTAAAAAAAAGGTTACAGAATTACCATTAAACATCACATCATAACTTTATTATTGAAACAGTGAAATTCTTCAGTATTTAGCACATCTTCATCAGTATATATATCGAGACACATATCGCTAATAAAATCTCTCTCTCTCTCTTTTTTTAAATAACAAATTAAAGAGGAGTATGAATTTTATGAGTAAATGAAGTTTGTGAGTGAGAGAGTGAGAGTGTATTAAATTTGTGAGATTGTAAAGTTAGTGGTTAATGGTTAGTAGTGGGTTAGTTAGTAGGGTCTAATATCGGGAAGCACTAAAACGATTTCTAAAATTCTTTCACCTCTTAATTTGTTCCTAATCATTGTGTGCTATAGGCAATGTATGTATCACGGCCAGAGTGAACTTCGAGTCTTAAATATGGATTTTTATTCAAAATATTTGGCATAAAGACAAACTTACATAAAGCCAGAGCCAAAACAACCGCGCAAGTCCCGTTGCATTTATATGCAAGTTTGGTGTCATAACTGGGATCGAGTTCCTCGATCTTAGCTGCATACTGAACCAAATTGGGCCACTTCCTCGCCACTTGGAAGAACATCAGCATCGTGATACAGGTCGTACTATAGAATATTATTGGTGCTGAAATTAGATCACATTCATGAAACAACAGTGCTAAGTAATGCTATGATATTTCTAAGGACAAGGCACATACTGGATAGAGAGAAACGTGAATATGTAGGCATATTTAAAGAGGTAGGATTCTAAAATATAGACAATAAGAGAATATCGTATATTGAAATTACCAATAATAAAGTGCATTATAGCAGATATCAAAGAACTTAATTATAATCATAGACATTTAACTTTCTGTACAATGCGTTAGACACGGGCAGATATTTCCCGTCAGCAAAAAAAATTCTCGTTCACTGCTAATATCCCAATGCAGCCTTTTCATTGAAATCCGCATATATCGAGCTCGATTAACAATGCAGTTCTTACTAATAAAATAAAGGATTTTGACATCCAAACAAAACACACAACAAACAAGCACAACCGATATGGTTTATATACTATGAATAGTGCCTAGAAAAAAATTGAAATATGAATCTGATCTAGAATGCCCTTAATTTTTCACAAAAAATGCTTCTATAGATGACCATAAGAGAACTGTAAAACGAAATGCGATATAAAGATTCCTTACTTGTTCCATTAAGAGAGGTCTGCGAGTGAACCACTTTGTGTATGCACATTACTGTTATGAAAATTTGACCGATCAGGGACAAAGAGAGGTATAAGCACTTCCATGATAGCCATGTGAATCTGTAATCAAATTCGTTAAATAACCGACGTTCCCAGAAACGAAGCATATTAAAAAAAAACACTGTTGCCTAAAATTAACCATGATCAAACTTATTCTTCATTTGAGGGCTGCCTTTGCTAGAATTCAACGAATTGCGCATAATTATTTCAATGAAACAAATAAAAATAAGTATTGCATACATGCTACAATGCATGCATTCATGGGCATAATTATTACAATGAAGCAAATAAAAATAACTATTGCATGCATTGCATTACATGCTACAATGCATGCATTCAATTTTATATTGTTTAAGAACGTAATAATAAGAACACAATTGGGAGAAGCCTCTGGCTCCTGAGACAGTGTTATAATAGTTCAGAAGCCTAAGGATTCATATAACTGCACATGTAACGTTTTTACGCAAATAAAGATTTTATTTATGTATTATTTATTATGCTAATAGATAGAAACTGCATAATTTATCGAATCTCGCACACTGTACTCGTATATAATCAAATTTTCTCTACAGCCTAGAAGACAATTAATTTCCTATTCTGGGCCACCGCACAATTAAATAAGGATTATAGGTAAAATGGTTACTTGATATTCAGTTGTTAAATGCGCAATAAAATATGATATTTTATTAAAAGTAGGTTAGTTAATTATAAAGGAAATAAACGATAGATTACAAAACTATATTGTTTGTGTGTGATACCAAAAACGTTATACCAAATTCCTGGAAATAAAAAAAACACTACGTATTTAATTAAAAAAGAACTTCTGAACGACAAACTTCACAGGTCAAAAGTCCTCACAAGAACAATTGTACACAATAAAGAGAAGGCAATTAGGATAATGTGTCCTCACCTGACGTCAGAAGTCTTTCTGAAGATGCCAGTAACAGGGATCAAAGAGAAAACCTGGCCAATGATGAGTGTCGCCCGTAGCGATTCTTGGAATGTAGCTGGCGACTTTGTCTTTAATTCGGTCACGTCCACTTTGTTACCTAAAAAGTCGTATTTTTGTGTGAATCTCCAATACGTTTTGCTAAAGACGACGAAGATCTAATTTGCATTGTTAATTCGATTGGTTGCGTGCTTTAACGTCTTTGTAGGCTGATTTAAATTAAATTGTCGAAGTTTGGGAACCACCACCACCAAGCGAATTTATTTGTCTGTGAACGCTAATGACATAGCTTAAAACAACGGTTTTTTCAAACAATATTAATTGACTGTAAAAATCTTTAAAACGCCACATAATTTACAACGAAATAATAATAAAAAAATTAAAAAGATATTTCAAATACAAGAATTTTTTTAAATATCGATCATGAAGCGGGATACGAACCCGCGTTTTTCGCCGTACCGTAGCGACCCTTGACCTAAGGCCACCGATGATCATTGAATAGAAGCTATTTTTTATGTGATTAAGTTCAAATTCTCAAGGACACGGTATTTTATAGCTATAAAACTAAAAAAACATTCAACACTAGCTATATAGAAAAAATAAAGAAACATTTTTTTATCAGGAACATCACAACACACTAATAAAATAAATTATACAGATAAAATGCAACAAATAGATACAATTACACAAACGAAGAAGACCAGCATCATGGCAAATCGCACTTACGTTTCTGCATTCCAAACCATGCGTTCCTATTCTTTGGCTGCTTCTGTAACATATACTGTCGCGCCATCCGTATGTCTATAATCGACACCCTCAACAATCAAGTGTGTTTGGAGTGGGACAATAAACTACTGATAATAGGATATCGTGTTAACGGTTTAGAGTTCGCTGTGTTTACGGCAACCTTTGTTTTATATTACTCCTTTGATACGGATGCAATTACGTCTTAACTGGAATTTGAAAACACGTTTAATACGCAATAAAAATACATGGACATATTTTTTTCCAAGATTTTCATTGAATAGTAATTAAAAGTAGGCTAATTAATTATTTTTCTAATAATTATTTATACTTATAATAATTTGTATGTTTGTGACAACGCGCAAATCGAGGGTAGCTCCTACAGGACCGACTTTAACGTTGGATGTGTACGTGATTCCAGTGTGCTATAAGATATACGGACGGAGCCGGGGCAAACCGTTAATATGCAGTAATGATTGCAGATGTATGATTGAGCTCTTAGTCTAATGTTTAAAAATGGGTTGATAAATATGTATTATTATTAAAACATGATGATTTTTTACAAAGACCTAAAACACCATCAATATATCAGAATTAGACTTAAAATGGGACTAAACCGGAAACCTCCAAATAAAAAATGAATCATCAAAATAGGTTCAACCAGCAAAAATTGTTCTCAACTTGACTGTATTTTTTGTGTTTTTTACTTGCTCCTCTTTTTTGGAAATCAGTTAACAAAATTGACATCACCGACTCATTAAATTCATAACCTAATGTTTGTGTATACCACCGTATACACAACACATCCCATCATTATGATAATTTAGATAGATTGTTCGTTAATTGATTTACAGTGTGTAGGTAGCCCTAACTGCTACATGGAAGTTATTTTTTATTAGTGTTCAGTTTGCGTGTGGCCCAATAATTACATACGCCCTCAAAATTGGCAGATTACTATCTATTGATTTTATAAATTTAAACGTGGACTTGAGTATATCGGTTTTACAATAAATCTCACGCCCGGAGTTCATGTACCTACCAACCAAAACATCGATATTCGATAACTCCTTCATTTTTCAATCAATTGGCATTATTTTTTTGTTTGATAGTTGTCATTTGGTCACATTTTAGAATCTGTAATGGTACATCTCCCAACTGGGTGACCTTTTTGTCTAAAATAATTATTTTATATGTATATCTGACGTTAAAGTTTTGACTCTGCATTGCCGAGGTTGAATCAGATTGAATTTTAGCCTATTTAATTATATCTTATATAAAATGCCTACACTGGCAAAATTCTATCTTATTCTGAATAACCAAAAGTTTGGTTTATATTTAAAAAATGACAGAAATAGACTAAATGTTAACAGGACCACATGAGAGGCATTAAAATAAAAGAAGAATCATAAAAACAGAAGGTTACAAAGCAGAAAAATACTATATAGTCGAATCGATAACCTCCTCTTGTTTTTGAAGTCGGACTAAATTAACAAAATTACGGTCACACATGAATTTAATGATTTATTTAAACGGGTTGAATTTTTTGATATCATCTATATATATAAAATTCTCGTGTCACAGTTTTCGTTGCCATACTCCTCCGAAACGGCTTGACCGATTCCTCTGAAATTTGGTAAGCATATTGGGTAGGTCTGAGAATCGGCCAACATCGATTTTTTATCCCGATATTCCTACGGGATACGGACTTACGCGGGTGAAACCGCGGGGCGCAGCTAGTATTCTATAAGAATGACATTGAATTCTTTGAAACCATAAAAGTTGTCAACGAAGAAATAAACTCATACGTCAAACGGAATAAAGCCATTGTTCAAATTATGCGACAAAACGCATTTCCACAAGCTCACTTCGTTTATTGCATGACCAAAACCATTTTATCGTAGCAATTTTAAGATCAAACTCATATCATAAAATTTTTACACCGACCTAATAAAGTTCCAGTATTGAATGCGCCATAAAATATTCGATAGTGGAATGCTATGAAAAATGTACTGGCGTATACTTATTTTACATTTGTTCGGCGTTTTTTGCTATGAATACGAAGGGTATGGGAGAAATTACAATATTGGGAATGTCGCGAGGCGTGATATTATACCATTGCATGAACTTGTTAAGCGCAGAAGAGATAATGTGCTGAACTATAGACGGACAAGGGACATTCGCAGTGATGTCAATGATAGACGCTTTGAGGTAAATATGGACAGGCGAGGCTACTTGCACCTGTCATTTAATGATTATTTGCCTTAAATTAAATGATCCGGTTGTAACATGATTTGTTATTTCGTCGTCATTTTTAGACAAGGTCTAACTAGTGATTTGAGGAAATTAGTTAAATAGGATACAGAGTCTTCAGAACCTCATAAATTTGAATCTAACTTGTACCGAACATAGATAGATAGAAAGTACATAGATAAATAAATTAGATAGAAGAGATTTATTTAGGTATTATTAAAGCATAAAAAACAAGTAAATAGGATGTTGGGTTTAATTTTCATTGACAATTATTTAGTTACATTCAAAATAATCGATCTGTAAATATATGAAATAACTATTTGTGCCCCGCAGTTTCACCCGCGAAAGTCGGTATCCCGTAGGAATATCGTACCAAATTTCATTGCAACCAGTTCAGTAGTTTTTGCGTGAAAGTGCAACAAAAACACACACATCCTTACAAACTTTCACATTTATAATATTAGAAGGATAAGATATCGGTCCCATGGAATAATAAACACGATGGTTCTTTAAACCTATCTAGACCCTGGTCTCATAGAGAATGAGTTCTCAATGAAACTTTCATATAGAGTTAACAAAATAACCAGTCTTTCAACGAAAACTGGCCTTGTCTGACCTATAATTTTTTCATAATCTAAACTCTATTCAATTATTCCTTTTAATCACAGTCCTTTGCGATGTTTGAAAAGACGGAAATTTACTGTTGATCTAAAAAAATGATATCTTTACAGTTTTTTACGTTGAAAACCGTTGATCTTTTATATATCTTATTATAGTGGGGAAATCTTGCATAGATACCCACGGCCCCCGGGGATGGAGCCGTGGGTTATGTCGGATTCTTACCGACCAAAACCCCACTGTGTTCCGTCGAGTCACTTGAGTGAGGGGGCCACGGGAGCTGGTTAAAATTCATCCGCGACCCCCTCGGCAAACCGTTGATCTGGTTATAAACATCCTTCCATTTACTTCAAATGTTATATAAAATTTTCTAGCTTTATTATCGACTTTCTGATCTTTGCGAAATCAAAATACATAAAAACGTAGAAGCTGTGAAATGACTGTTCATCAAGTCTATACAAATAAAAATTTGGATATAAAAGGCAAATGAAATATTTTGATATTTTTCTTAACAAAAAATTAGAGTAATCAATACTATACATCTAAAAATTACAGTTTTTAATATATACGTTTTTTTCTTACTTATATTGAGTACGTATAGGAGGAATAATAGTTATTACAACGATTTCTACATTTAGATTTCAGAATCTCAATTAAAAGAAGCTTTGTGGAGGGAAACAAAAGCCGCAGAAGATAAGGAGAGGCTGGACAGATTGCATCGAGAATTAAGATGGCTGACAATTAATAGTAATGAACTGGGTATCGGATATAAATAAAGTGGATATTTTTAGAAATTAAAGAATTATAAACGGATTTTAAACGCGATTTATTTGTTATATTATCAACCTGACGTTTCGAACACTTTACTGCAAGCGTGGTCACGGGGAGACCGTGACGTGAGTCTCTGAGAATTTCAAAATGTATAATACTTGCGTAAAATCAAGAAAATACTAAAATTGATATTGATTCTGTATTTCATTAAGCAATTTGTAGAGAGCTTAATGAGTTCACTAAATAAAAATATGAACGATTATTCAGTAAAGACTGTATTTAAAACATGAAACATTTTTCAACCGACTTTCTAGAGAGGGTTCTTAATTAGACTATATTTTTAGTGTTTGTTATCTCAGAACATTAGTCCGGGTGATTTTATGATTGATTTTTTATTTGAAATTCAGTGCTTCCCGAGTGGTCACATTTAAATTTGGTCTACTAGACTACTTTTTTTTAATAATTATTTTAAGAAGTCACACTCAATGTAAATGATAAAAATATGAAATTTTGCGATTGTTCATTTCTATGCGAGCTCTGTTATTGTATTAACTCAAATAAACGTTTTATGTACATAAACCCGAACGTAATTACATATTTCCTTAATTTATATTAGAACCGACTGTTGATCATAATTCGTCTTCAATCTACCTTCCATTGCAAGTAACTGTACGTAATGTATTTTTTGTAGTTAATCTAACTACGAACAAATTAAAACACCTATATTCCAGATGATAGATGCAAAGTTATTTCATATTGGAGTTTTATATTTCCAAATTAAAAACTCTCAATTCACTAGCATCACTTTTATACACTTTTATATTTAAATCTAGTTCAATTACAAAAAAAAACTACGACCGGTTTCGGAATATCATCGTCATCGTCAGGTATGACAAATGAAAAACCGATTCTATGTAACGATACACAGTATAAATGTAAAAGTATAAATGTGAAAGTATAAATAATTTCACATTATTAGATCCAATATTTAACAGTAATTTTAATGCAATTAGCATTTCGTAGCTACCTTACTCTATTATCAACCTTATTAACATCATCATAAGATTCTTTATGAACATTTTAAAATTCAAATTAAAAATGTTAAACTATTTCGATAGATGAAAAGGAAACAGATTTCCCGTCTACCTTGGATCGGCGACGCAAATCTTTCAATTGTCTTAGTGAAACCATTCCTGATTTACGATCCACCGATACCCAAATGTTAAATGTCACAACTGTATTAGTTTATCTGTCTGAAATTTGAGTCCTGTCTCTCCCTTATATACTGTACATTTGCGGAGTCCCTATTTACTGGGTGGAGCTATTAATTAAAAGAAGAAGAAAAAGAAGATTTACGTTCCATCTTTTTATAAGCTGTTTTATCGAATTGTTTACGTTTACAATTTTATAATAAATGCTTATTTATAGCCGTCAATCAAATATCTGGCTGCGTTAAATGATATTCTATTTTAATGTTTACGAATTTTTAGTTTTACAAAATTTAAGCACAAAATAAAGGGCCTAACGAGAATTAATTATAATATAAAAATGAGATGATAATGAAACAGTTTTAGTGGGTTATAAGCGCAATTAGTCTTAAGAACAAATTGAACTAAAAATTTGAATATTATACATATTAGCAAAGAAAGCAAGAACACCGTGAAAACCTCGAGTACCAACACTAGATATGTTGTGAAGCAGTCACAAAATATTTTTAATTTATTAAATTAAAGAAACGTTCAAAACTAAGCATTGATCATCTGTTCATACAAATATGTTAAGGACTTCAGTCGTCACGTTATTCATATATTCAATTATCATCTTATTACCTTTAAATCGGCCCAGCAGTTTTTGCTTGAAAACGTTACGAACGTACAAAAAATAAGAAATACAAAAGTTTCATAAGTGTTGATTTATCAGTGTTGATATCTCACTCTTTTTCACTTTAAGAAACCATATATAATTTCAACATAAAAATCGCTATCGATATGCAAAGATTTAAAAAACTAAGCCACAAATTGAGATCTTGTTTATGAAAACACAATATTCATACTAAATGTTCAAAATTTAGAACAATATCAAGCAAAATAAGCCAAGGCAAACATTATTTTGTCAGTTACAACACGACCCTCCCTAATTTCCGCTCGCAAAATGCTCTTTGTCTCAAAAATAAAACATAATTAAAATGGGAGACTAATCAACCATGTTACTTTGAATCAGGGCCTTTTCAAAGCGAAATGGAAACCTTTATTTTATTTTCATAAAAGGGGTAATATTTTAATTTCTTTGTTTATACTCTGTAAGTAAGAATCTCTCTGTGGAAATATGAATAATTACTGTATTCTAATCAATATGACAAAGATAATACATTAATTAAGAGACAATATATTGTGGGTACATAAATAATACCTCAATAAAATAATATCAATAATTGCATCTGTAGTTCATTAGCAAAAGCGATAAGGAGTAGTTAAAATAACATTACGTATCGGCAATGTAGAACTGAAAAATTACATCTAATAGGCCGATGAAAATACATTGTTATAACTAAATAATTAAATATCTGTAAGAAACAAATTAGCTATTTTATCAAGAAAACAGACAATGAAATAACAGTGGGGTTGACCACTAATAAAGAACATATTTTACTATATATTTTTTCAAGAAAAAAACATGTTTTAATTGTTATTAAGTGAAGGTAATTTTGAATTTTCTCTAGTGACTATCGAAGTTAAGATTTTTCAATATTCACTTCTCTATATATTACTGCGAGATCTCGAAAATCTCCATAAAACGGACCTAATTTAAAGCTCTCATAAACTAGCGTTAGAAGTTAAAGGTCAAAGTAGAAATAAAAGAAAATACTTAACATCGACGCAAAGCAAAACACTAAACACACTTCCACGCCGGCCATCCAGCCGTGTCTAGTGTTTGATAAACAAACAGTTTATAGCTAGGCAAAAAATACACGAGCGGAGGGTTTACCGGCAGGAAATAGAGAATTGTGTGCTTATTCACTACTAAAGTACAGTTAATGTAGATAGGACATCTGTTGAATTGATATTATTATAAATGTCAAAGTATAATATCCTATTCAAAGGTTGCCTGGCAGAGGTAACTCAAAAAATAATGCCGACAAGGCCGCCTCGTTAACTTTTAAATGTTTCTTTCCTTTTTTATTTTCTTCTTCGTTTGTTTGTTAATCTTCCTCATTTAAATGTGCTAAATATATATTGTATTATAAACCTGTATTCATATACCGTTAATGTATGTCAGCCTATTTGGTACGATTTCATGCTTGAACAGCTGGGCTTTTTTGAAATCATTTACATATTTATATCGATACTAATATTGTAAAGGCGAAAGTCAGCCTATATTATGTGTGTTCATCTTTAAAAACTAAACCACAAATTGATGACGATGTTTGGAATAAAAATATTTAAATAAGGACGAATTTGCTTAGTGAATTTTATAAACATTGTTAAAGCTATACTTGCTTTATCGCATTGAATTTCCATAAGCTTAACGCGTATAATATTATCAAATATATAATTTTGTTACAATAAATAAAGACTACTGAAACATATATTAAACCATCGCTCAGTATAATTTAAGTTAATACGATAAAAAAAAGAAACGTGTACTGTACAAAGGGTAATTATAAAAGATGCAGTTAAATTACGATCCTGTCACATTTAATGATTAATATTAATGACCCGCCCCAGCTCTTTATAAGCATGTTATATACATATTAAGCTTAATTTTGAATCACTTATATCCATTAAAAAAGCCGCATGGAAAGACTTGTGAAATATGTTAGTCTTAATTTATACCACATTTCACAAATCTGTATTAATATACTCCTAATATATCTTTACAACGTTATTCAGTAACATGTATTAATTACCCATTTAATACCATCTCTCGGAAGGAGTCGGAAGCAGTTGATCAAATCTGACTAAAGGTCAGATTCTGCAAAAAGTCTTTTTAATCAGAAGTGGGATAGTTGAACTCCTATGTTCAACATCTTACGCTGCAATTCTAAAATTATATTAAAACAAAACAAGAAACACTACTAACGCGACTCAGTAGCGTACAGCGACATCTATATTCAGTGAACGAAGTTACTTGTATCCACATCAGACTCGAGAATCTCTACACATTGCGGTTTTTAAAACCCTAACGCAATAATACTAGTATTATAATGTCGATGCCTGTCTGTGCCATCGTAGCTCTCAAACGGATGAACCGACTTCGATGAGGTGTTTTTTTTTTATTTAACAGCCAGTTGCTCTGCAATCAAAAAAAGCTTAGAAAATCATTCAAATAAGGCAGGCGCTTCAAAATGTCAGATTAAATATTATGTCACAACTCCTATATGGGCATCAAATGACAGGGCTCAACTAGTAAAATACACTGTTAGATTTCAAATTCAAATGACCGACCACGCAAAACGAGGCCAGGGATTTTTAAATATTAATTTAATGTACACATACAGTGTTGTGTTTGCTACGTAGATATGTTGTGATATTAGCCGAATAACGTATTTATCGATTGCATTGACTATCCAAGAATCATAGATGTCGATTTTATCTAATCTTTTTAACACCCATCCCATCAGAAATATCTCTTATTCCTCGATCAATTTTAAAAGCCCTTCACTGCAGACGCATCATAAAACTGTATGAATCATTTGTATACATCGAATCAATGAAAATTTAAACTATAGTTCATGAGTGCTTTATGAGAATGTTGACATGTGTGTTTATTAAACGATTAATATAAGCACAAAATGAGTTTAGCATCGTAAACATTTATTGGAATATAAAATTAATGAAGTTTTACCATACAATAGGTAATGGTCGTTTTATAAATAGGGCGGGATTGCGCGTGTGAACGTTAAAGTATCTTATTTAAATATGCATAATTTTGTAACATTATATACAAAAACAGCTATTTATATTCAGCTGTAGGTGACACGTATAATACTCGTGGTAAAAATAAAATTAACAAATTTTTCCCTCAACCGAATTCAAAATTGTGGTATTCGTTTTCATGACAAAATTCTCTCTCTCGTCATTTAATTAATTTTAATGTTAAAAGAAACAAATCATTCGTTAAATCTACTTTGATTAAAAAAAGCTTATCACACAATCAACGAACATCTCAATGATATAAATACGTGGAATTCAAAAATTCCCAAATCAATAACAAGACAGGTTTTAGCAACCAATTGATTTAGATTCTGCTCATCGGTGGTCGTTTTAAAAATCTCTCTTTATAAATACTTGTAAAGTCATGTGCATGATTTTTAAGAAAAATCTGAACCACTTTTTACTTATCTGAATCAGATACAAATATCAACGGAACACTCACCACACGGGATGCATATGCATACATACAATTAAAAAAAATCAAAATTGATTTGATCCCAGTCGAAACTCCGGTAGAAGTGACATTCTGAATCGTAATCGGTAACCTACGCAAGGAAGCGCGGTTCACCTTGGACTATGTCTGCTTACCAGCGGGCGAGGCCGTGGTCTTGTGGTGGTGGTGGTGGTATTGATTGAGAACGGCTTTTTTAAAGGCTGTTGAATAGTTTTGAGTTTGAATTATTGAATGCCCATCAAACCACGTTTACTAGTTTGGAAGTTAGATAGATCATGAAGGTACATAGAATATAATAATTTGCGTACCAAGCAAGCGAAGCCTCGAGCTAAAAAAATTTCATAGAAAGAAAGAAGGAAAATTTATCTTAAACGAACTGCGCATGAGTTCAAGAGCGTACTCTTGTTGATGTCTGATTGATGTTTTCTTAATCTATTTTTCCACCCATTTCTTAAGGATTGTCGTGATGTGAACTGCTCAATATAGCAAATGAATTTAAACTGACACTTTCTACAGAAAAAAAATATATCGTTTATTCGAAGGTTTACCTCCAAGCCTATCCCGTTCATGAATTATAAGAAGTGTTCGGTAGATTTGGATCGTTGTCTGCCTGATTTATGCCTGTAGAGGGGAATATCTTCTGTCCTTTTAAATGTTTATTTACTGGTTACACGTCGACGCCATTTTATTGGGTTGTTGTGCGAATAATTAGATGCTTACGACGATTTATTAGGATACAGAAACACAAAACGTATAATAATTGAATGTGTTGTTCTCCTGGAAAAAAAAAATTAACCACCCGCCTAAAGTATTTTTTTCTTTTCAAATAAAATCCTCTTAGTTGAAACTAATATTGGACTATTAACGTTTCATCTTTCATCATTTAGCTAATTTAAAAACAACAGACGAATACAAAACAATATACTGCGCAACCTAGACGACTTATAACCAGCTTCCGTGGCTCTTCCACTAAGGCGGCTACACGGAACCCAGTGGAGTTTAGTCTATATAGTCTATACTATCCCGGGAGCCGTGAGTATCTACGCAAAATTTCTCCATGAAAAAAAACGACTATTGCCACTTGTACGTTTTAAAATGAAGTCACACGCAAACAGTAGACTGTTAGCCGGTTTAAACGGGACTTTAAAGCCTATAAAACTAAAACTAATTGGTATTTTTCAAGCGATTTAGTATACTGATTAACATTCTCCAAGAATCAAATTTTATCAGCTATTATTAAAAATCCAAACGAATTCAAACAAGATCCATTTGCATACGGTACATGATAGTTTTAAGTGAATTTAATTTTGTTGGTTTACTGCATAGAGCCGGGTAAATCTTTCAATTTCGTCCGCTTGAATGCGGCAGATGCTGGATCTTGCACGTTTTGTGCGATCCGATATTAGATACGGGAAAATCAAGTTTTCAGCACATTTGGCGGGAAATTTATTAGCACGAGACTGTTTAAATTAAATTGGTGATTGAAATTTCGAGAAATTCATTACGTATTGTTTAAACTAGTTTAAATAACTTAGTAGTTTTAACAATGAAACTAAACCGCCATCAAACAGAACTAGACTTAATTAATTGGAACCGCACGGAAGCAACTTTAAAAAGAAAATTTGTTTAACCTCTGGTAACAAACCCAAAAACAATACTCTGAAATTGAGAACCACCTCCTTTTTTTAAGTCGGTTGAAAATATGTATAGGTAATATTTTGTTTTTGTTTTATGTGATGAAAATACATAAGAACTTAGAAGGGTATATGTTTTAATGGTTTTTCTAGGTGCTTTGAAAAATTTCGACAAATATGTAATATATATAATAATAATTATAAAATAAATATTATCGCTTCCGAATGGCTAGATGTTCATTGTTACGATGACGGCACAGAGATATGTATTTATTTCTTTTTTTATGTCACAGCGGGCAGTTGAGCTGGTGGTTCGCCTGATACCTGGTAAACGGTCACCACCCCCCATGGAAACGTAGAGGTAGTGCCTCTGCAAATGCGCTGCCCGCGTTTGATGGGTAAGGGATGAAGAAAGGATTTAGGACTGAACAAAATGTTCAAGTCTCATGGGTTATTCTTGTAAATAGTTTGAACGATATTGAAATAATAACTGTATAAAATGTAAAAAAATCATAACATAAACCATGTTTTGATTTTTTAACCTGTTAAGTGTACGGATAAACAGATGGAAACACTTTTTAAAAATTATAGATATATTATACATAGGCTTGAAAAGACAAGATACTCAAATTATATTAAGAAATGTACAAATATCCGTGAAGTTACAAGCTTATATAGTTATTACTATACCATAAATTCTCACTTCGCTATGTGGAAATTTATTTATCGGAAGCTATATTTTCTTCACTCCCTGCGAAAATACAATACTGAAATCGGAAAGACCTTCGTTTCAAAATATTGGTCGACAATATCATTCTCTAAAGTTTCTCTTGTCTTCAAATAAATTTATTTGTTTTATAGATGTGTATTTAAATAATATAAAATGTAAAAAGCAGTGGTGGCTCAGTGGTGAGAACCTCGGACTTCAAAATCGGTAAGTCGGGGTTCGAGACCGGGCGAGCGTGCAGGAAATCAATTGATTTTTCAATTCATCTGCGAATGTGGATAACATCACCACTGCTTAACGGTGAAGGAAAACATCGTGAGGAAACCGGCATGTCCAAGAATTAAAAGTTCGACGACATGTGACATCTGCCAACCCGCACTTGGCCAGCGTGGTGGATTATGGCCTGAACCCTCATAGGAGGCCTGTGTCCCAGCAGTGGGAACATATATGGGCTGATGATGATAGATGTGTATTTACTATCAGACCAATGCAATTTTCATATGATCGCCTCTTGTTCATTATATTTTAATTACCAGTATAATATCCTACTTTAATTAGTAAAAAAAGTGTTTCAAATATGAAATCTCAGCTAATGTTATAAACTAGTAATAGTAACTGTCTGTTTCACGCCTAAAGCACTGAACCAATTCGGATAATATTTATTACAACAATTTGCGATCCGAGAAATGATATAGGATAGTTTTTATTTCAGAAATACTGCGGGAACTAGAATTATGCAGGAAAAGCTGCTGGCTCTATATCCTACTATCCTACTAATGTTATAAATGCGAAAGTTTGTAAGGATGTGTGTGTGTTTGTTGCTCTTTCACGCAAAAACTACTGGACCGATTGACAATGAAATTTGGTACGTCGTTTTTATCCCGATGTTCCTACGGGATACGGACATACGCGGATGGAAACATGGGCGCAGCTAGTTGTAATATATTTTACATAAACTTGCCATTAAAGTATCATAAACTTCATATAACATCAATGTTAATGATTTCTTATTAGGCACAATAATATATGAAGATGCAAGCCAATAGAATTACAATAACACATCTATCCCGACTCAATTGATATATTTACCGTCGGAATTATGTATACGTTTCGGGTAGTTAATCTCTTATGAAATATTATCGTGTTTGTGCTTTATAAGTAACTAGCTTTTGCCTGCGGCTGCGCACGCGTTAAATTCGGAGGAAAATCCTTTACCCCTCTTTTTTCTAAATTATTACATATTAACCTTCCTATTGAATCTCTTTATCGATTAAAAAAATGCATCAAAATCTGTTGCATTAACGATCTAACCATACATGACATACAGATATAGGAAAGCGACTTTGTTTTTATACTTTGTCGGGGTGGGGTGGAAGGAAACAATTTGCTAACGACAGATTAATAGAATCAAAGAATAATTCAATTTGAGTGGGATAGTTGGATGACGAGTAATGAAAATAACCCATTTACTTATTTGTGATTAATAGAAAATGTCACAATATCTGAGTGCATTTGAAAACTATTAAACAGATGCTGATTAATTTTAATTTTTTGTTTATAAATGAGAAATTTTTGAAATAATAGAAAAAATTTTGATCACGAAGCGGGATTCTAGGCGAGGCTAGGCGTTGCTACGGTTAGGCAAAAAACGCGGGTTCAATTCCCGCTTCGAGATCAAAATTTTTTCTATTCTTTCAAAAATTTCTCAGATGCTGATTAAATTACCTTATAATAAAAATATAAAACATTCCAATTCCCTTCCTTCAATTGTGAATTGTCTTTTAGTGTTTAAGATTATTATATAAATTACTAATATAGATTTTGTATTAAAATATAGTTATAATTATGACTATAATTTAAATATAATTATAAATAGGCAGCTAATGAATTAAATGTTTGTTATTTTAAAAATCTAAAACACCAAATAAGCACAAACGCAGAAGTAAGAATAATAAATTAAGAAACAATAGAAAGATGTTTATCGCCGTATCAAATTACAGTTATATCTTTAAAACTTTCTTTTCTTAATGGTTATCCTTTTGTATTTTCATATAAATCAATTTCAAATGATTTAGAAAAACAGTTTTTACGCTTAAGCTATTGAATAAATTGGAATTTACTTATTCAATAAAACAGAATCTTAGAAAAACTAATTACTTTTCGCCGCAAAAAACAACATAAAAAATATATTATAAAGTGAAGAACAGGCGAGCGAAGTAACAGCATAACGCTAGTTAATCTTATCTCAAAAGAACCGTTATAACTGTTGAGAATACACAGCTTTCCCAAGGGCCTATAAAACTTACTTTAAGCGTAAGTTAAATCTCATTAAAATGGAAACAAAAGCTTGAAAAGTGGACAGTTCATGAGCCCGAATGGACTTCTGAAAGTTGAACAAAACTTTGAGCTTAATAACACAAATTTAACCCGATAAAAGCTGTATTGTGAACCCTTCCCAAAACATGAAGTCTTTGTTAAAGAAGACTAGAGATTGAACAATTATTTTAAACTAGCTGTGTCCCGCGGTTATCAACGTAATACCTGATTTATATAGCCTAAATCCTTCCTCAATAAAAGGGCAATCTAACACTGAAGTAATTTTTCAAATCAGACCTGTAGTTCTTGAGATTAGCGCGTTCAAAAAAACGATCAAAAATCTTTTCAGTTTTATAATAATAGTATAGATTATTGCAAGGGCTTACATTATCTACGCAATTCTTATCTCGCTCATAATTAAAATTCTACTTGTATACATTACCAGGTATACGAATCAAACAGTTGAAGTGTATCATCATTATTTATCTGTAAAATTTGACACAGATTTATTGCATTAAGATGAGAAGAGAAGATAATTAAAAAATCACCCGCAACATCGACGTTTACATTTTGTTCTAATTGACAAATTCTTAAAACTCTTATCTGTACACCCCTGACTGACTACGTGCCGACTTTACCAATTGCAATGCGCACGCGCACTTTCGGATTACGTTTTCATAGACACAATCTATGCCCGCATTACTGAAACAGTTCATGCTGGCTGTGCAAAGCTAGGGATGTGAGCAAACAGTTAAAGTAAAAAACAAATATAATATTATATCCATAATATTTTACGTAGTTATCGTCATCATAAAACATATAACCCATTAAATACGTCATTGAATAAACCCGCCACATTCGATGCCTTATACCACACGACATTATAGTAAATTGTTTCAAACTAGGAGTCAATAAACAGACCGTTTCTAACACCACCCATAACAAAGATAACATGGGGTCTTAACGTTTTGCATACGAGTTCCATGGTATGGCTATTGACCCCGGTTATGGTCCATCAATTTTCATATTATTACTGAGGGAAATTTAACTCGTATTTGTGGGTTTCGTCGATACCGTGGAGCCTTTTACAAAATGTCCGTACAGTATTAATAACTTTAGGTATAAATGCTTTCTTGTAAATAATTCTACATAAATAATCACCGACGTCTCTTAGGTATCTACGTCTACGTACCAAGTTTAATTGCAATCGGTTCAGTAGTTTTTGCGTGAAAGAGCAACAAACACACACACATCCTTACAAACTTTCGCATTTATAATATTAGTAGGATAAGTTGGATATTAGTTGGATGAAAAGTAGGGTCAGCATCGTAATTATTATGTTATACATTTAGAATTATATTTTATACAGTTGGGTACATACCGACATGATTGATCAGGGAAACATCTATGATTGATGACAGTCATCAACTTCCGCCCTAATTAGGAATCCTGCATATTTTATGGTTTTGAATGCATAATACTCAAAGTTGAGGTCAGGGATGGGGAACCCTTTGAGAAATAACGAAGTTATGTTCTCGAAGTTATGTCAAAGACATTATGTTCAATTTATTTTGGTGTACTATGACGGTTACTTATATTTAAATTCATTCAATTCTAGACGCTCATCCCGGCTCCGCCCGGATATCAAAAGTCCTGTTTTACTCCAAGGGAGCATTTAAATTGGGATAAAAGTATACTATATCCCAAGTCAGCCCATACCCTGTCTGTATACCAAATTTCACCAAAATCCGTTCAGAAGATTCAGCGTGATTAACAAACATGCAAACATGTCCGTTTTTTTAAGTTTCACATTTATAATATAAGTGTGAAGTGTGATTACTCGATTCCTTCTTTCCTAGTATATATTGAGGATTTACTTTCATTAAGCATAAAGGTTAAGGTTAGGACATAGTTAAGGCACTCTATGGTTACTAATTATATAATTTATATTTAAACAATTTTCTAATGTTTGAACATTAATATTTTTATTCATACTACTTCACGTCGAAAGAAACTTCTAAACTATTTTTTTAACAATACATAACTTTACAATCTACCATTATCAGTTAAACAAATAGAACGCAAGCAAAATAGCTTTAACAAAACATTCAAAAAGAACAGTCCACCAGAATCATGTCCATAGATAATTCAATGTTATTATTTTGAATTTGGATTGGCGCCAAACTGTAGTAGCACCAGCTCATATGTGACTATCGTGCCAGCGATCTGCGGACAAGATATATCACTTGAAGAATAGCTTATTTATTGGCAGGTGACTAACGAGCTGGAGACCCGTATCCTTTCCTTAACCTTTCTAGGCCATTCCTTTATTAATGTCAATGTCAATGCTGTTAATTCTTCTTTATCCTATACCGCAGCATATAAAAGCAGGTAACGGTCCTACCCCTGAAAATATTCATGGACGGTAGTGATCGCTTACCATCAAGCGAACCACCAGCTTAACTGCCCCTGATGGATCCCCAATCTAAATAAGCATCAGTCTTCAATATTATCCTTTGAATCGATTCCAAATCTGCATACGATACGGAAACAAAGCTTTGATTGCGAAATGACAAGCCTTTGTCAGAAAATGGATTGCTAGGTTAGTCTATGGTTGCGACTTTCGGATCACGATTGATTATTAGCATTGGGCGGGAGTGTAGACGGTAAAATGAATACAGTACAATAGATGAATCAACAGACAGATTAGCGTAGTTTGTTAATCTTGTCTTGAATAGATGATAATTAGTGGAATGTTGCTTTATTTCTGGAATTTATTTAATTACTTATTTAAATTCATCGCTCTTAAACATTATACAGAAACAATTGTCGGTATTATCGCTATACAGCGAATTCTTTTAGTCAACCAGACGGTCAGAAATATCGTTTATTGGGGATTGGAGAGAAGTATTTCCTATTCCTCGTGCTCGATCCTCCTTGAACACAAGCCTTTCAAGCAAGTGGGAAGTTTTATAAAACTGCGTCTATAATCAGATCCATGAATACAATGAAAAAGTATAGATCCTGTATTTATATTCAAATTGCAATTCCCACAAAATAAATCGTACAATAAAAAATATATCTTACAGTAAGTACTAGTCCCCGTTTGATCTGGAAGAACTGAAGTCCACTCATCGCTACTGAATCTCTATGAATTTGTTCTAGAAACCTTCGCACCTGAAAGCATGTCAATAAACAGATATAAAATCAAACTCATTTGTTATTATCTGTGTGTAGCGTTAATATCAAACTTGTGTCTTGTGAATTAAAAACTTGGTGTGCTCAGTAGATCGAGACAGTATTTCAAGCCGGCCCACCGACTTCAGCTGTACAAGGCTCAGGTGCGACCGCATATGGAGTACTGTTCTCATCTCTGGGCTGGAGCCCCACAGTACCAACTCCTTCCTCTTGACCGTATCCAACGTCGATCAACTCGAATTGTCAATGACCGTAGGCTTTCCGATAGGCTTGATTCTCTATCTTTACGAAGAGACGTTGCGTCTCTTTGTATTTTATATAGAGTGTACTATGGGGAGTGCTCTGAGGAATTGTTCAACATTTTACCAGCCGCACAGTTCCAACATCGGATCACCCGCCGTAAAAACCAATTCCATCCGCACCTCCTGGATGGTTGGCGGTCCACCACCGTACGTTTCACCCGCAACTTCTTTCCGCGTACGGTGAAGCTTTGGAACGATTTACCAGCTACGGTGTTCCCGAACAATTACGACATTGGGGTCAAGAAAAGAGCGTATATGTCCCTGAAAGGCCGGCAAAGCACTTGTAACTCTAGTGTTGCAAGTGTTTATGGGCGGTGGAGACCACTTAACATCAGGTGGCCCACCTGCTCCTTTGCTTGCTCTGCCATAAAAAAAAATATATATATATATTTTTGATCTGATCATTCACTTTCGTTAAAGGTAACGTTAACATTTTTAAATGCTATGTTTCCATAAAACTTTAAAGATATTTAAATAGTTTGTGAAGTTCACGTTTAAATTGTGCATATAAATGTTCTTTTAACCTTTAAACTAAAAATTATGTCGGTAGATCTTTTAAGATTTTATACAACAAATATTAATAATATATAGCAAACATTCTTATACTAGAAGTCAAAGTTAGTATTAAGTGCACTATCTTATATTTAATGCTCAAACAATTTTTTCTATTTTCAATAAAATTAGGGAATTTATTAGGTACTCATGATGAAATCTGATGTACGAAAAGTAACAAAATTTAAGAACGAAATGGCAAAGTATATGTCATATTTCTGATAATCAAACTGATTTATGTACCTCGTATGCATGCCGTATCGAAATTTTAACGGTAATGTAAAATTAGATTTATTTTGTGGAGTACTATTATATACTATACATTAAGTGGTACTATAAATTTGGTTCAGTTAGTGTAGAGATCTTTGCTAAGAGTTTTCATACTTTGTCCACAATGTACGTGAGACAATTTAAGAGTCTATTTGTAATGTCTAAATGAAGTGTGTTATAGAATCATGTTATAGCGGGCAACTGAGCTGGTCCTTCGCCTGATGGTAAGCGATCACCACCGCCCATGAATAATTAAGGCGCTTTTTAGGGGTAAGGTACGGGATAAGGAAAGGATTAACAATCGAAAGGATCGGGCTTCCACCTCTCCCATTAATGGTACGAAACGCAGTAGCATTCACATGGTACTAGTTTGCGTCGATATTTTGTGGAGGTGTGGTACTTCCCCGGTGCAAGCTGGTACAATTGGCATAACTTACATATAGAAAAAGACAAAACGAGAGAGAAAAAGAGTGAGTGTGTGTGTAAAGATGAAAGTGTGTGAATTAATTTGAAGTACAACAATCAAGTATTTTTTTCAGAAAAATTGCTTCTCTTACCTCAACACAGTACATAGATGGTGGTATTTCATACAAAGCGTATGCCGGTTCTTTACTCGCTGAAAAAACGCGGGAAGCCGCCAAGGAAACCACAAGCGATCGAACCACTAGGAAACTGAAGGAGTACATGAAGTACACTGCTTGCTCATAACCTTTCAATGGCCTGTGCGTGGAAGAAAGCACGCAATGTATTAGCAACATTGCATGAAAATAGCTTTGCGATAGGGTTGCTACTATATACCTATAGTGAAAGTTAAGGAAACATAATTGAATTTATGAATTTTTCACACAACTAGTATTACAGTAGTAGTTAACTTGGTATTTTTTCTTGCTAACTTATTAACTTAAAATAAAGTTAAAATATATTAAATATTGTAATGTTGGCAACCCTTACCTTACCTTTGGTCGTAGCTTTCGGGATGACACGATGGTATTGCTGAGATTCCTTCTCTAAATAGTAAATAAAAAAAACGTTATTTGAGGTTTATGATATCTTAACACATACGTACATCTAATTGGTAAACGAATTAGGGATAATTATTACTGCTTTTAAAGATTCAATTATTTCCACAAGGATTGAACACGTTCTTAAATTTAGTCAGTTTAAAACATTCCGAAATAACTATAATTTTTATTTTTATTCTTTTTTGAAAATGGAACGAGAGAAAAATAAATTCCTTCATTATCTAAATACTTACGATAGCGTATAAAACAACTGGACGCATATAAAAAACAAATTATTCGTATACGAAATAAATATAATGCCTCCAATGACGTCGTTTACGCGTCTGACCATATTTATAGTCCGATTGTATTCTTCTCTTACATTACGCCAGAAACTCGATGGTACAACCTTAAATATCAAAACAAAAAACCTTAAGTGTTCATAAACACTAACATATATAAACTCGGTTTTGTCAGCGGCTTCTCTCTTTCGCACTGTAAATCTGTTATTCACGTTTTGTTCCAAATAAACAATTTTGAATTTTTTGAATTTCTTTTGAAATCACAACCAATTTCAAATCCAGGTGAAGACGCACAATACATTAAATTAAAATCGGTCCTGGTCGTAAACTTTTTGACATAAATTGATAATAAAATCTATACTAATATTATAAAGCTGAAGAGCTTGTTTATTTGTCTGTTTGTTTGCACGCACTAATCTCAGGAACCACTTGACCGATTTGAAAAATTTGCAGTATTAGATAGCCCGTTTATTAAGGAAAGCTATAGGTTATATATGTACCACGGGCGAAACCGGGGCGTACCGCTAATAATTAATAACAAGTAAGGTGTATTACCTTCCCTTTGACGGCCAATATCTTCTTATTCACTTGATCAAACCTCGAGCTCAAATAAATACTTACACAAATAACGAACAAGTTAGAGAAATTCCAATTAAAAGTGCATTGTATGTTTATAACCTGAAATTATAACATAAATTGTTAAATTATTATTAAAAAAAATGTATTGGTTTGGTTTTATTAAAGTCTAGTACTTTATTTAATTTAATTGTATATTATTGTGTATTAAAATACAATAATCACCTGAGAATATATTCCTAAGAAGTTGTTGTACTCCATAAATGTGAAAATCCACGGAAAACTGTTCATTATGAAAGCCCCATATTTATTCGTGTTTGGATGGCAGTCGACGACAAATATTATCTTTGAGAGGTCTGATAATATATGTTCAACTGAAAATATGTAAAATAGAAATCGCAATATACATTTGCTAAGTAACCAACCTTTTAATTGCGGCACACGAAATGCAAATAAGTAGGCAACATCGAGATATTTTCATGCAATTCAAAAGATTAAATTTCTTAAAGAACCTTCACAATCATTTTAATTTATATTGGAAATTGCTTTTAAACTATTGCTATTGAATATATTTGACCTATTTCACGAATATCAATTACAATCAATTTTATAATATAACACGTATAAAAAATAATACTATATTTTAAAAATATTCTATTGTTCTTTGCATTTATGTAATTTATAATCGCTTAATCGGAGGATATTCAGTTAAAAATGTTAAATAACACTCACCTAAAGCCAAAGTCAAAACAATAACACACGACAAATTACATTTTGATATGAATGCACCATCTATATTCGGATTTACCGCTTCAATCCTGGCAATGTACTGACACAATTTGGGCCATTTGATTGCCAAGCGAAAAAATAAAATTGTCGTTATGCAATTCGAACTGTTGAATACCAAGGGTACTGAAAAGTTTGGAAGTCTAAAGAAAAAACCATGGGCTAAAAATTATATCTATATATATAAAATTCTCGTGTCACAGTTTTCGTTGCCATACTCCTCCGAAACGGCTTGACCGATTCCTCTGAAATTTGGTAAGCATATTGGGTAGGTCTGAGAATCGGCCAACATCTATTTTTTATCCCGATATTCCTACGGGATACGGACTTACGCGGGTGAAACCGCGGGGCGCAGCTAGTCTAATATGTAAAATTCTCGTGTCACAGTTTTCGTTGCCATACTCCTCCGAAACGGCTTGACCGATTTTGATGATATTTTTTGTGCTTATCCGGTATCTATGAGAATCGGCCAACATCTATTTTTCATACCGCTAAATGATAAGAGTAAGGCAGAACAGCGTTTGCCGGGTGCAGCTAGTTTAAATATAAAAAAGCACTGGCTGATATTTTACATAAATGTGTAAATGTATTTAAAATAACGGTTTTCTGTAATGATAAATGTGATTTATATTCAGTAAAAACTTTTCGAAATATAAATACAAAAATTACAAATTAAACAATAACTGTTTTCGTATCGACAACCAACAAAATGTAAAATTTTGTCTCTTATTTTTTCTCGAACTCATAGAACGTTGCAAACTGCCATATGATTAAAATGATATTAAATCAATATAATACAAGTAAAAAGCGATGAAAAGAAGAAAGCTTACTCAGGGAGGGTAATGACGTATCCGACCAAGCAATCACATTCAAAATGCATAGAGAACAGATTATGCTTTGTCCTATAATCGATATTATGCTGTAAAAACAGCGAGCTGAGAACAGTTTGAACCTGAAACGAATTAGAAATAACAAATTATTTAAGAAAATGTTCCTTTTTATTCTGTGGTTGTGGGTCGCTCGCTTTTATATTTATACCCTCTTTCTTGTTTACAACTTTTCATTTATTTTTATATTGTGAAATAATGATTTATATCCGAAGTTAAATGAATAATATAAGTAGTAATTAATATTTAAACACACATTACCTTAACTTAGCTGTGTCAATATCACCAGCACCTATAACAGGGTTCAATCCAAAACATTGTCCGATAAAGATCGTCGATTTAAGGGCACCCTGGAACGTTGCTAATTTTTCCTTTATTTCAATTTCGTAGTAAGGGCTGTCAACTAAAAATTAAGAATAAAAGTTGCATATTATCAGTTTCCTTAGGAAAAAATTATATGTGTGTGATACATAAAAAAATATGATATATATACCAAGTTACAAGAAAATTAACATTAACAAAATAAATGCACATATATTAAAAATTATTAACTTACTTTTAGAATCAATCATCTTAAACCTTGTTTGTTCAGTTTTTCAAAATCCCAATAACTTCACGATAATTTAACAACATAACCACAAATTATTACATCAAGAAATTTATACATTTATTTATCAAAAACTTCTAAACACCGCCAATGTTCTTTTTATGATCACAAAATAAACTTTAAATTACTAGTCGTATTCTGGTATTTAAAATGAATGGCTTTTTAAATAATAAATGGCGCTAACGATAAAATCAAAGCTGTTCGTTGTTTCTCCATTTATTTTAAACCGTAGTTTTTAATTATTGCTTACCTGATAGTTTGAATTAAATCCCCATAATCTAAATTGAATGGAATTGAGTATATCACAAATATAAAAAAAAATAAAAAAAATCTCATATGTTTTCTTTTATTTGACGTTTAAATGTATTTATGATGAACGAGAATTCGTTGAAACATTTACGATTCAAAGCTGTTGACAAAATTTGTTTTCACTCTTCGCTTATATCCAACTTGCTTTATATTCATTAATTTCATAAACATACACGTCTGAGCTCAACTAAACTTCGAGGCGGTTTCATTAAGGGCTAAGCTAGATTTATCTGTTAACATTCGCAATACCTAGCCTGCGTTTGTATGTTGTATGTTATAATTAAAATATACATCAAGGCAAGAATGAATATACGCAAAACACATACGCAGCGTGTTTGATTAGTAGAAATAACAATGCAAAGCAAATAAGCATCTTTAATACAACGACTTAATGCATTCATAATTTTTGGTATTTATTTTAATGTACTGTTACTACGAAGAGAAAATTAAGAGATTATTAAACACATTGCTTTAATAGAGTATTAAAAAACAGGTAATAAATTATACTTTAGGTAAGTAAAGGAATAGAGCAGTGGCTTATTGGTTATTACCTCGGACTTAAATTGAAAAGTCTGGAATACGAGATTGGTCGATCGTGCTGGAAATGAATTGATTTTTTAATATGTCTGCACATAACACCACTGATTCAAACGATAATGAAAAATATTGTGGGAGATTGGCATGTCGAAGAATCAAAGGTTGGAATACATGTGGGCCAGCGTGGTGGATTAAGGCCTGAACCTTCATAGGCCCGAGTCTCTGCAGTGGGAACATATATCGACTGATTATGAAGTAAAAATAATACAATTACGGAAAATCTCGATTTTTATCGGATGGATTTGTTTTGTCCCTAATCCAGACAAACCAAAGATCTTGCACCTGTGTTTTGGATTTCCTGTGAGAGGTAAAGTTGATGATGAAGTTAGGATATATTCAGATTGTTTGTAAGTAGTGGAAATGCATTCATGAGCTGACGAAGCGAAGCGATGTTCGGGCAGATGTTCATTTCTGAGTATATTTCACTGACGCGACAATATTTAACTAAAAAACTTAGGAGATTTGACTACATTTTATTTTATTTAGTGACTCCATAACCTTTTTCATAGAAAAGAATTATTTATGGTATAGTACCTACGTTTCAATTTGATTATGGTTATTCTGAATGATATGATTATGACACTATTTAGACTACAGACGGGCGGAGTTGGGCGAGGACTATTTTTATTCATAGAGATAGTTCGAGACTCCACAAAGGATACACGGGACAAGTTTTTATCCCGGAAATCCACAGAAACGGCAATTATGCGGGAAGATTGTCTCTGCCTTTACTGTGCTGTCTAAGCCGCGAGCAGATAGCTTGTTGCCTATAAAATAACGTAATATACATGCTATATAATTATTTTTATGAAAACCTGAACCGCCCTCAAATTGTCAGAATTAGTAACACTTTAATGGGCATATATAGTAGGCACTAGCTATCAAACAAAAAAATAATCGTATAAATTGGTAACCCAACAAATACAGATGAATTGATAACCTCCCTTTTTGGAGTCGGTTAAAACATTCTCACAATGTTCAAGGTTATGACAGAATTCTGCAATTCAAAATTGGCACGTTGACGCTAGAAGAGTTAAAATAAACTGAAGTATTTCCTTGTTGTGACAGTCAATAAAAAATCAGTGAGCTGCGAACTTCGATGTTCAATGTTACTTTCCCATGGCGTAATTTATATTAGATATTTCATATTTTGGAACAGTTACATTTAGAGTTTTTATCTTGTTTGAAATATTCATTTGTTTGTTATCTCTATGCCATGGAAAAATATTACGTAAACAATTATATTAATGACTAGCTGCGCCCCGCGGTTTCACCCGCGTAAGTCCGTATCCCGCAGGAATATCGGGCTAAAAGTTGCCTATATGTTTTTCCGGTTGGCCAATGTCTATTTACCAAATTTCATTGCAATCAGTTTAGTAGTTTTTGCGTGAAAGAGCAACAAACACACACACATCCTTACAAACTTTCGCATTTATAATATTAGTAGGATATTATAGTAGGAAGTAAGATATAAAATTGTATGTAGAGCAGCGACGCGTAATTATTGTTACAGCGTGTTTTATCTATTATCTATTTAGTAGTTGGTAAATTGTTTCATAAAAATTTAACAAGAGCGAGTCGGACTCGTGACACTAAGGTTCTCTTATATATAAGATAAAAAACTATTGCAAAAAAGTTGGTCTGGATGGACTATTGCTATATGGATGGTTTATTACCGCGTCAACTGTTGTTTAATCGAACCGAATTGATATAATTTTAAGACCGGTTGAAAATGCAGACTAGATACTGAGATAATCGAACACTAACGTCTACACTTAGAATTATTGGATACTTTCTGTTAAATAGTAAAGCATCCATAATTCAATAAGACAATTTATACACCACAACAACCATAAACTAATATTTGATATCTTGTTCGGATAACGTGCAGTATATATCTTGCTAACAAGATTAGAATAAATACGTCTTGGCGGGAAAATTTATATTTTTCTACGCGAACACGCGATGAATTGTAGGTATGAGTAAAATGTGGGTATTTTTATTATTATTTTTAATGAAAAATATTTTTATGCTCGCGGTACACGATGTGTTTTACCGGTAAGTAAAAGTTTAATGTCGATTCTTACTACTATTTTTAACACGCTTTTATGAGGGTCCTTTATATTTTCCACCAGTGCTATTAAAACGCGAAGGATTTGCGAGGAAGTTTGTTAATGTTGAAATTTGTTAAAGCGACATCTATGTTCCGGAATTTTAATTTTTATTAAATTTATTCTTTTGTACAAAAAAGGTCACTTGCGTCCCTAAAATGGGACCAAATGACAATAACTCCCTCTCAAACACAACGAGAATTATGTCAATGTGTTGAAAGTCCATTAAGTAACAAAAAAATAATACGTTTTGAGAACCTCCTCGTTTTTGGGGCATCAAATCAAAATCAAATCAAATCAAATCAAAAATACTTTATTGTGCACCAAATCATACATAAATAAATTCTATAAATAAACTCTATAGAAGCACAACAGGCGACATCAGTTGTAACATAGATAATTTTTATACTAACATAATACAATTATTTAAGAACTCATTTTATATACTCTGTATTTTTCATATCATAGCCAGTAGTAAGGACCTTGTTAACTTTCTTGATAAGCGAACAAAAATTCTCATTGTAATATTCTTTTGTTTCGATTACAGTTTTTATTCGGTGCCATAAAATGTGCAAAAATCAAAAAACAAATATTTATTGTGTGCTTAACATTATTCTATATATTGTTGGTAACATTTTTTGTTGAAACGTTATTGAATATGAATTAAAATGAAGAATCACTTTTAAGTATTCCTAAACAAGAAATTTCGCTACTAGAAAAGACAAACAATTACACGTAGATAGTAATTATAATGTATTTAGAATGTTTCAAATACTCTTTTTATACAATACATTCATTCATTGTTGTACAAAAATGAAATATTGACTGTGGATACTAATGAAATTGAATACACATTTACATAAAACTAAAAATGTGAGCCGTCACGGGACGCCTGGCAGATGTGAAACATCGACATTATTTTATAAAATTAATATGCAAAGAATAGAATGTGGGATATAAATATCATAATATAATATCAATAGGATTTAAATATCATAATGATAAAATAAAATATTACACCTTACACACTACTGCATACAGACTGTATATATTATACACTAGCATTTAGCGTGGCGACACGTCGCCACGGCATGCGTCGCCACGCCAGAAATCTGTTTTACGTGCGGCTATATGTGTTTCACATCAAAATGTAAACACACACCACACTATTTTCTGTGATCAAGGTAATTAACAAGCAAACTGTGTATGCAACTTTGTAAGACATAGTTTTCATATAAGCGATACAATGAACACTGATCATTACTGCCACGAAATAAGGTGTTAATTTCAATGAATGTTTTATATACCGACGCTCGGACGTTTTGACGACCATTTGTGCTTGATTTTTTCTATTACATACTGTTATAATATCAGGTGCAGCCCACATAAAGTCAAGTAAGTCCGGCATGCGTCATGGACACAACCATCAAATGACAGCCAGCGGGCACTGTGACTACGTATGCCAAGATCTTCCATATGATGATAAGGAACCAGTTTGTATGATCTACAGTCGATACAAAAAAGCCTACCAGTTCTTTGTGAATCTGTGTCACGCGAGGCGAGCTATATGCCGCGATAATTTGGGTAAAAACTAACATATATTATATATTTAAATGATAGCCAATAGGGATGCTACATTGGGATTGTATTTCAAAGCAATTATTGTCATAATAGAACAAACGTACTGTGTTAGATAAATAAATAAATGGCAACTAGTTTTAGTTGTCATTTATTTATTTATCTGTTTAGTTCAGTTCACAAGAAAGCCTACCAGTTCTTTGTGAATCTGTGTCACGCGAGGCGAGCTATATGCCGCGATAATTTGGGTAAAAACTAACTATATTTAAATGATAGCCAATAGGGATACTATATTGGGATTGTATTACAAAGTATAATAGAACAAACGTACTGTGTTAGATAAATAAACAAATGGCAACTAAAACAGTTTGCCAAATGTAACAATATAATAGTTTATTACAATTAAATTATGTTAAAAACTAATCTTCTATCTGATTTATTAAGAAAGGTTGTAACATAAATGAATTGTAACATAAAAATTGAAATAAGTGAAGATGGTGGAGGATTCACACGAAAACCGCTGAACGGATTTTGATGATACTTGGCTTGTATTTAGCTTGTGTCCCAGAATAAAAAACATAGAATCTATACTAATATTATAAAGCTGACGAATTTGTTTGTTTGTTTATTTGTTCATTTGTCTGTTTGTTTGTTTGTTTGAACGCACTTACCTCAAGAACTAGTTAGTGGTCTGATTTAAAAAAATTCTTTCAGTATTACATAGCCCATTTATTGAGGAAGGCTTTAGCTTATATATGTACCACGGGCGAAGCCAGGGTGGACCGCTAGTATATAATAATATGAAACCCAACCCAAAGACCACTGGATCGATTACAAAAATTATTTCACCATTGAAAAGTTGCAATATGACTACTACCGAATAAAAGGCACAAATAAATGATCTTACATTAATAACTTCCAAGAGAATGAAAAGATCAATAATAAGAAATTTGAACTAATAACAGTATGCTAATTTTGTATATATTTGTATAGAATATTTCATTTCAGTTTTACACATGGTTCATTCAAGCAGATGTATAAAAAACAAGCAATTTTATATGCCAATAAATTAAAATAGCGTTTATTAAGCCTTTTGACTTTTGGATAGCCGGAAAGCCGTATTAATTGCGAGTTTTATATTGTATAATTAATGTTTTATTTGAAGTATTTTATTGAAAACTTAACATAATAAAATCATTTTATTGAACTATTATGACAGCAAATATAACCTGTATTAAATTACGATAACTCTTCTTATAGCTTTTATATTATTAAGAATAAAACTACGTACATACTTTTTTACGACACTTTTAAATCATGCATATATAATATTGGAACTGGTTTATATGATCTCGGAAAAAGTTTTAGTGTGTCATTAAATATTTACTTTTTCGAATAACTTCGTCTTTATTCTCACGTTCTTCCTTTAAATATTGTTAAATATTTATGCGGTTATAAATAAAACACTACGAAAATAATATGGCACGGTCATACCTCAACAAATTGTCTATGACACAAGCTGACATCAAACTAAACAATGTGAATATGAAAACAAATGCAGCGCGCTCAACACACACAAACATTGGATGAAGATTTGCCTAAACATTTCAAAACTGATATCAAAGCAGTGATCGTAGACAGGTGTCAGTTGCATATTTAATAGAGGATGTTATTTCATATAACTTACATATCTATATGTACCGTACAGTCGTGTAGAGATTTCGATAGCTTCTTGTTCTTATAAGTTACTGTCTATAGTAAAAAAATATTACTTATTCATGACCGTATTTTTGAAAGGCGTACATAATGGCCTTTTAATAACTGTGATGGGCTCCTAGGATATTATTATGTTATCCATAGATTATAGACTGATGTTATCTGTGACAATGTTTATTAATTGAATAAGGACGTAATACTTTAAACGTTTAAAACTTACAAAAATTCTATTCGTAGTAAAGTAAAAAGTAAAAACATTAATTTACCTTTGAAAATAAACGTTTAATTCAACAAGATGAGGCGTTTACTTGGATTGCATTCAACGATGCGTAGTACCCTTTTCATTGGTAGGATAATGTGCCTATTACCCATAATGGGTCTTAATTTTCCAGTCAGCAAATATTTAAGGTACGAATCTATGAACTTTTATTATTATTCTTATCCAATAGATCAATTTTCCACAACTTTGCAGTGAGTGGGCGAGTGATCCATGTGAAAGCTCATAAGGTTTATATATTTAGCTTTCTTTAGATAATACAAAAATAAAAGATTGAGATTATTAATTTTTAACCGATATTTCAAAATAAGGGAGGTTCTTAAATGAACTGTATTTCTTTTTGTCTCTGTTACTACGTAACTTCGTGGGCTATCAACGGATACATGTAATTATTTTTCGGTTTAATAGGCAATTGTTGTCAATTGGTTTCCGTATAGACTTTGGAGGGGTACCTCCCTTCAACCCCTGATATTCCTGTCTTATCCCAAGTGAGCATTTAGCGGATAAAAAGTAGTATCTCACCCAAGTCAGCTCATATCCTATCCTGTCTGTATACCAAACATCATCAAAATCCGTTCAGTAGCTTCAACGCGATTGACGGAAAAACATTCCAACAATCAAACTTTCACATATAGAATATTAGTGTGAAGTGTGATTAGTCTAATGATACCTGTGTGAAATATTTCATCTCATTCATTCATCTCTTCTTCTAGGTTCAGTCTTCGCACGCGATACGCTATTATATATTTCATGAGTCTCTTGGGTCAACTCGTCATGTTCAGCACGAGCTTCCACTGGCTTCTGCATAATGGCATTTCGCTGGCTACGATTAGTATATATACTTTTAACTATTTTTAATAAATAATTTGAGAAAGAGTGCTTTAGGATAGCTCACGTGATTCTACTTTAACTAGCGGTCCGCCCCGGCTTCGCCCGTGGTACATGTAACCTATAGCCTTCCTCAATAGATGGGCTATCTAACACTGAAAGAATTGTTCAAATCGCACCAGTTGTTTCTGAGAATAGTGCGTTCAAAGAAACAAACTCTTCAGCTTTATAATATAAGTATAGAATGTCAAACTTACTATTATTATTTAAGGTAATGATGGCATATTTAAGTTTTCATCAAATTTGACCTCGTGTCTCCGATCACTAATATTCGATTGTATTCATAATAGTTTCGGATTCCGTCTACCACATTCTTTGGAAAAATTCACCTGTATATCTTCAGTTCACGTGCACCAATTTATCCTACTAATCCTACTAATATTATAAATGCTAAAGTTTGTAAGGATGTGTGTGTGTTTGTTGCTCTCTCACGCAAAAACTTCTGAACCGATTGCAATTAAACTTGGTACGTAGATAACTGAACAAGTGGAATAACATTTAGGCAACTTTTTATTCCGATATTCCTACGGGATACGGACTTACGCGGGTGAAACCGCGGGGCGCAGTTAGCTATATGAATATAAATTCTTCTTTGTCCTTTTAGCGAATGCTCTGTTCTATTCAGCAAGTTTGGTCTCATCGCTAGTGCTACCTAACATGAGCCGCTCGTGGCCGAAGTTGGTGCGACAAGTCGAGTTTATAGAAACAAAGTTGCCCTTGCTAACTCCCCACGCTGTCTCCTGCTCTAACATTGTTATGGTCTTTATGCTGCTCGCTGCTTTGGGTAAGTCTGTTTGAAATACTAATGGATTTTTATAGCTTACTAGCTTTGCGTCGTCTTCGCAGCTTCGTCCGTGTAGTCTAACGAATATATGGGGAAATGGTCTTACTAAACACATTATAATTATAAAGATGGTATAAACATGTTAGAAGAATCTTATATAGTAAATTGATATCTTGTTTAAATTGTAATAAAAAAATTGTATAGTGTGTTTGTGTTTTATAATTTTATAATATATAATTTATTTATATTTTTTTTTTATGTAGGTATACTGGTATATGTATATGTGTATGAATATAATATAAAAATAACTATATAATTAGAATTAAATATTTTCTTTATTATTTTATTTAGTATTATTTTTATCATCTGAGTAGAAAGGTACTGTCTGCTCCATATGTCACAAGGGGCTGCTGAAAACCAGTGTTATGTAAAAGCCCAACTCTTGCATGACATTAACTGAGTCAGTCCATTATGTCTACAATTGACAAGCCGCACAGTGTACTATTTTACTCTCTTATTCTATTTTTGTTAGTTTTATTTTAGAGTAATAGTTTTTAGTGTAGATATTAGTGTAAATTTATTTATAGAGATTTTTTTTTAGTTTCTTTTGTATGTGCGGTGCTGTTTATTTTATAGACAATAAATTTAATACTCTCTTTCTTTCTTCTTCATATATTTCTGAGAGTGAGAAATAAAAATCGTAAAAAAAACTAAGACTAGAACTATTGTAAATAATTGCATTGCATTAGCACCATTTTGTCTGGGTTACCACATACCACAACATAGTTAAGGAAGCCCATGCTTCGAATATTGAACAAAAAACAGTAAATGTAGGCTTAATAGATTTCAAACATCTAAATTGAGGTAAAACATACAATCTCACTAATATTATAAATGTAAAAGGACACACATCTAAACAAATAATTGTTTCGATGTTTGTACGTCGATCACGCTAACACTACTGAACGGATCTTGATAAAATTTGGTATACAGACAGAGTATGAGCTCACTTGAGTGATAGGAGTTATATCCCGATTAAATACTACTCTCTTTGGATTATTAATACATTGGTAAATGGCCTAATTACACGTGGGCTTAGCCGGGAGGGAAAACAAGTGACATATATTACAAAAAAAAGAAAAAAATCTAAACACATTCCAATTTTAAATTCAAACTTTTAGTGGAACACGTGCTGTCGATTCTGTATTGTTTAACGGTTGCAAGTAACTGTAACCCGAACAATATATTGCAAACATTCTTCCAACACAACATGCCCTGGATATTTGACTATACTTCCTACAGTTTGTGGAAAGGCATCCTGGTAGAGGTATGTATTATTTGCTTAAACGGCGTACTTTTGTTCGTTTGTAGCGTTTAAAAACCGTCCGGGTCAATTAGGCTATATTTTTTTTTTTTTGAGATTGTGAATTGAGATTTGAGGCTAGTTCGTCTATTAGATGCACACAAATCTTCGAATGAACTATGTCCACTACTGCCTACTTCAGTTCAGTTCTACGATATCCTACCAAGGTACAAATAGTCAAGAAAACATATACTTTGTTATTGTATGATTGACAATTGAAATAAAAAAAAAATTAAAATCGACTCGAACTGCAGTCATTAATTAAGAGGTGGGCGTTATTTAGCGTCACTAGATACAATAACTAGCTACGCGCCATGTAACCAAATCGCTATTTTCGAAAAATATTAAAACTTGTTTGTTATTTTTTGCTATTTATTGTGAGAGTCGAACACGCTTCGGCACGAATTGGGCCAGCTCGCACCGGGGAAGTACCACACCCCCACAGAAAACCGGCGTGAATTAGTGGCATGCCACTGTGTTTCGTACGGTGAGTGGGGGGGCCGGAGGCCTGTTTCCTTTTCCTCACCCGCCCCAGTGCATTCCTTCTTTCCAGTCGTTAATCCATTCCTTTTCCCTTACCCCAAAAAAGCGGGCAGCGCATTCGCAGAGGCCCAACCTTTGCGAATGTTATGGGCGGTGGTGATCGCTTACCATCAGGCGAACCACCAGCTCCGTTGCCCGCTATGACATAAAAAAAACTTACGTTTTTGTAAATGCGTTATTGCTTGAAACTGTTGTCGTTGAATAGAATTAATCGTATGTACGAGCGAAACGGCAGATCGCAATTTTTCAATACTACGTTATACGAGTAAATTCGAAATAATGCGAAAGCGTACGTACAAAACTATACAAAAACCGCAGATATTTAACTTTCACACCTAACTCTATTAACATAGATACTAAAATAGAGTGAAATCTGTTTTTATACTCGTATAATTTTAACGGCTCGCGATTCCTGGAAGCGAACATAATATTATAGTTGATAATATGTTAAAAAATTATACAGTTGATATTTTAATATGAATTTTTTTATCTTTAAAACTAGGTTATTGTGTTAAACACAATAATTTAATTAATATACTAAATATTATTATAAATAAAAGTGCAAAAACAAATAACACTAAAAACTTTGAAAAAGTTTAAATAAACTATATAAATTTTAATCAGTTTATGTATAAAATCCAATGAACTAAAATGTATTTTAAAAATACATTTTAGTTTAACAATTTTGGTTATATTTTCGTACAAATAAATTGTTAATAACTTTAACTCTATAGTTACAAACACTGGTTAACTGTATATATACAATCACAGTAGACGAATAACAATAATTAGTTAAAATATAAATATCCATTAAAATCATATCATAAAAATCAATAATTTTTCAAATCGGACCTTTTGTTCCTGAGATTAGTGTGTTCAAACAAGTAAACAAACAAATTCTTCAGATTTATAATATTAGTAAAGAAATATAGATAAACCGCCGTGACTTACAGATATTTCGTCAAGGCTAAGAACACAATACAGGGTATCTACGTAATTTTAGACGCAAATACTTTTAAGTACTTCATTTATGTAAACGGCGCTTCATTTCGAAGGTATTCAACATACAATCGACTTTTCTGTGGAGCTTTTCTGACTTACTCATCATGGTTATAAGCATCTACCTAACTGAGCATTTCGTGGTCCACAACTATTCGCTTAAAAAGGCTATGAAGGAGGTATGTTTATTTCAATAATTCTTTTCTACTTTTTCGATGATATTTAAAGATGGCCGACGTTCTTGCGGGAAGGTGATGCCAAAATGGGACCTAATGACAACAATATCTTATAAAAAACAAAAAGAATCACGTCAATCGATAAAAGTAAACAACAATAAAGAAAAATAATTTGAATTGAGAACCTCCTTCGTTTTTGGGAACGTGGATTTAATAGAAAAGTGTGTAAAATTTTTAGGAATTTTTATATGTAAGCAAAAGATACGACGTTCAAGAAACCGATTTTTTATATATATTACAAGAGATAGGTGAAAATCTGTGAGCTAAAAGGTTCCTTCTCCATGTCCTATAGCCACAGCTTTAGACCTAAAGTTTTAGGGCACGATGATATTACACTTAAACATTCTCACAAAGTTACTCATTCGTTCTAAGTATAATAACTTATCAAAAGTTAGCAATTCGCTGAATTGAAAAGATTCCAGCACAATTGATATTCATCAATTCGATGTTTCCTCATTTCAAAGGAAACAAATGAATCACAGGGTACATGAATCAATAGAAAAGTTTTCCCTTTTCTACGCGATGGTGGGAGTTCCAAAAAATTCCCATTATTTATGAACTTTTTGTTTTCCAGAAACATTTTCCCTGTGTCGAGTTTCGGAAGCAATACTGTCTCTTAGTTCGACTTGTGAAATTAATTAATGATCATATCGGCATATTCATACTGACGTCATTCGGAAGCAATCTTTATTGGATTTGCATTCAGTTCTTCAATAATCTAAAGTAAGTAAAAAATCAGTTATGATATATGTAGTCTTAAACGCCACAAACTGATATTTTCAGCCAGCACTTCCTAACTAGTTAATATTCTGTAAAATTCGAGTTACAAACAATACAAAGCGTTATTTATCATATTTTATGAATAGTATTTCACTTTGTAATATATTTTGTATATGTTAGTATGTGTATAAAAATATTTATGTGTACCAATTCTTAACTTTTTAGACTATATATAATAACCAATTAACCTTTTTTCCAGCAAAACACAAACAGGGCATTTTCTGTCGTGTCCAACTGAAAAACAAGGAAAGTTAGTAATATTAAAATATTTTTGTTTTCAAATAAGCTTATTAAATAGGGATTTAAATGACTACTTATGCGAAAACACTATGACATATTACACATGAACAAATGATAAAACTTTGTGTACATACATGATGGAATTTAAATGGAATATAAAAATGCGGAGTGTGTTTGTTTGTTAGTATTTCTATCATGTTGCAACGGATGAGATGTACTTTATAATTTTGTGTCTAGATATAGTTCGGAGTTTGGAGAGTCATAAACGCCGCTGTCTACTTTTCACTGCAGTAAAACATCTCATTTCCAATCTCATTTCCATGGGAAGAGTTTAATGGTCACTTCATCACAATCAATATTTTCTTTTATTTCCGATAGATGGACCTATTAGATTTTTATTGCACATACTACGAAATCTTTGTAATTAGACTACAAAAAATACTCTCGGTTTGATATGATAAGTTTCTTACTATTATGTCCTACACAAAGCCGCAAGTAACATTTATTGTGGGAGTCGAGCACGCTTCGGCACGAATTGGGCCAGCTCGCACCGGGGAAGTACCACACCCCCACAGAAAACCGGCGTGAAATAGTGGCATGCAACTGTGTTTCGTACGGTGAGTGGGGGAGCCGGAGGCCCGTTTCCTTTTCCTCACCCGTCCCAGTCCATTCCTTCTTTCTAGTCGTTAATCCTTTCCTTTTCCCTTACCCCATAAAAGCGGGCAGCGCATTCACGGAGGTACTACCTTTGAGAATGTTTATGGGCGGTGGTGATCGCTTACCATCAGGCGAACCACCAGCTCAGCTGCCCGCTATGACATAAAAAAAAAAAAAAAAAAAAACAGCATATTTGCCAACTCTCTCTGTTTCAGGACTCTCACAAGCATAGTTCATACAGCATACTTCACGTATTCTTTTTCTTTTCTCGTTGTGAGAACTTTCTCTGCCCTTCTATTGGCTGCCAGAGTCCATTCAAAGTCTAGGGCGCCTTTGATACTGCTTTATGACGTACCTAGCGCGAGGTATAATGTTGAGGTAAAAAATATTATCTTATAAAAACTTTCCGAATTTAGTACGAGTATTAAAGAGAAAATAATGTATTAAGCAGAAATTTTATTGGATAACTTTTGCGGATAAGCCACGAAATTTCCCCATCTCAGTTAACATTTTTAACAAAAAAAACTAAATTGTCAGAACTAAATTAAATGGGACCGCATGGGCGACACAAACTTTCAAATAAAAAGGAATCACAAAGATCGGTTCACCCAGTAAAAAGTTTGGAGGTAACAAACACAAAAACTGCAGTTGAATTGATAGCTTCCTCCTTTTTTGATGTCGATTGAAAATACTGTTTTAACTTTCCCATTATATCTTGAATATAATAAGAAGTTTGTTTATTATTTCCATAACATGGATGTATTTCTTTGCAGATAGAAAGGTTCATATACCAAGTTAAAAATCTCAAGGTAGCTCTTAGTGGCCTGGGCTTCTTTTACGTGACTAAGGCTATGATTTTAAGTGTGGGTATCTTTTAAAATCTGATGATTGATTGATTTTTCTTCTGAATACGTCCTTAGACTAAATCTACCGACTTTAAAATTTTGAATAATTTGAACAGTGGTGGCTCAGTATATCACGTTAGACTACAATAAATAAATAGAATATTATCAGAGTATAATAATAGTGGCCTATATAAAAACACAACCATATTTAACAAGCCTTTTTTTAATATACTTTCATTTCTTTTCAGCTTATCGGCACCATTATCACGTACGAACTAGTGTTGCTCCAATTCGATAAGGAATAGTGATGTCTTATAAAATATCGTTTCAAGTACTATATATAGCTAATGAAATATACATCATGAAACGTTGTACTGCACTTGTGAAAAAGGATGTTTGTCATTAGATTTATTGACCATATACTAGCTTGAACCTACGTATATGATCGTGGAAATCTTAAATTTAAAGCGTGGTGTGCGTATTTCATACATATTAATAAGTTATGCATAAAATATTATTGTAGTCATCTACACAAGATATCGCCTCATCATGACTTGACAAAGATAAAAATGAAAATATACAACCTGCCACAGGAACGTAGCTTACTCCTGGTGGATAACATAAATGGTTGAATATGGTTGAAGTAATTTTTGAGTGATACTATGATCGTGCTAGAAATAAATAAGACAGGGCTGTATTTAACATTCGTTTGGTCTTAATAAGAATGTACCGCAATTCTATATAACTGCCCAATTTGTGTAGTGAATGACTATTGATGTAGTGAATGAAAATGACTTTTCACAAAGTGAGGGTAGTTGGGTAGAGCGTTGAATAAACAACACACAAGAACCAAGGCACAATCCCTACGAATGCAGACCGTTTCGATGAGTGATTCGACATTTTATAGGATTTAATATCTAAACGAGTTTTGATAAGTTATGAAAAGCGACATCTGTATATTAAATGACAATTATTTATCAAACATATTAAAACACGTTTGACTATAAATGTGATTCGTGAAATGTGATTCATAGTTGATTGATATAATAAATCTTAAAACACAATTTGTTACTTTATTTTGTACAATAGAATGTAATCCCGCTCAAAGTTTCCTCTCCACTGACTTCATTATATACCGTCCTTAATATTTTCAGTAATATGCAAATGGTGTCAAACTACTATAACTTGTTGTTTAGTGAAAAGTTTGAAATAATAAGGCTTGTTCTGACGTTAATGCTTGTGTGGCTCTGATAAAAAGGGAAACCTTTTTTCCAATATTTCTGGCTCTTTAGCATGTGAACAAAATTCTGGAACTCATCGCACTGACGACGACGAGGAATGGATTCCTTTCCAGTCGTCAAACATGTCCTCAGCCATCAAGCGGTCAGCGATTTTGCAGAGGCACCACTGCGAATTTTCATGGACGATGGTAAGCGATTACCATCAGGCAAACCTTGCTCTTGGTGTCTGCAGTTGCTATGAGATAGAATAAAATGAAACCAGGAACAGGACTGGCTGGCTGGATTCGAGCCTCGGAGAGCGGCAAGACATGTCATTTTTGTATCTAGTGTTATTGTGATTCATTGGCTAATTCAGTATAGCGCATCAATACTTTAAAGGGATGATTTTCAGGAGGGCGATTTTCTGTCAGTACATAGAATTGTTATAGTTTCAAATATTCAATACAAAATTACGGGTTGGATAAATTAAAAAAAAAATGCAAAAATAATTAATAACAAATGCATAAGCACATGTAATATTATGTAAGAATCAACGAAGAATAAAATAACGGTATCCATTTCATAAACACACGCGACATGCGATACACAGACCAAAAAATTTAAGACGATGTAATAAAAGTTTCACTTAAAAAAATTGTACAATTAAGCTATTGCGCATCGCCTTAATTACTAAACCCCTTCAAGACGTGTCAAAGACATCATCTCGGCTGAAATTCGCACAACAAAATCATTGTTTCAATGGGATTCCTCGAAACAGGCTTTTATCAGCGCTTTGTGAATATGCAAATGTAATCTGAATAATAAATTCAGTAAGACAAGAGTATGCATCGGTTTTCAGGTGTTAAGGCGACGCTACGTGATACATTTTATAACTTTTATTGAAAACCACCTGCGCCTTGTAAGAGCCACATAGTTTGTATTACATAAATAGGAAAAATAACGAAAGGTTATTGAAAATGTAAAGCAAAGGTTAATACGCAATAAAAAGTTGAAGAGATATTAAATTTTTTCCTTTTATTAAACTAGTCTCAAAAAATGTCAAAAAATTACTAGTTAAAATGGTTGTTTTAATATATTTCAAGGAGTGAATAGAATTGATGTAAGATGTGCATCTGTGAATAAGACGGGTTTTTGACCAAGTGCTATAAAAACCAACTCGAAAAGACGTTAATCCATTGAAGTTGCGTTTCAAACTAGCTATTCTCACTACAAATATTTGAAAAACGTCATTCGTTTTCTAAAGAAAGTTTCATTCAATGAAATGTTTGAGTTTAAAAAAGTTGCTCACATTTCCAAAATGTTTGTAAATCGCGATGCCGCGAGTTACATATGTAAATATTACAATTTTCCTAACGTCACTTTATTTATAGAACGAGGAAAAATACCTAATTCGCGCACCCCCGTCACATAAAGCACCTAAGGCCGTATAACATGACACGGGGTCCTCAAAGTTGTAATTTGTCAAAACAACCTCACGCCTGTGTAAAATGCCGATTCAAATGTTACCTCGAGTACATAGTACTCAAAGTAGTAATACATATAATACATATTATAGTGTATTTCTTAAGGAAATTTTGTCTTTTGATATCGTATTTGTTAATTTATGCTGATTCAAAGGTTACCTCTAATACATGACATATTATAGTGATTTTCTTAAGGTAAAGTTGCCTTTTGATATCGTATTTTAACTAAACACATTTGAATCGAATAATACAATGATTAAGTAAGGTTCAGGAGGCAATTTTTACATCGAGGCTTCCTTGTTTTCCTAATTCTTCCCAGTCCTTTTCCTTTCCTTTATCCTCGATCCCATATGTATGCCTTCTCATTTTAAAAGCTGGCAACAACTTGCAGCAATGCAGAGTCTCTTCACGAATTCATGGACGGTTCTGATCACTTATCATCAGACGAACCGCTAGCTCTGATGTCTGCTCTAACATAGAAAGGCAAAGAAACTGTGAAACGTTTCCTCTAAATATATAGTTAGTTAGGTATATATAGGCCTTATATGATATCGTTGTTTATCTCAAAGTTCAATAAAACCTCCAACTTTCATTGCCTTTCCGATTGGAAAGACTGCACTACATATTACGGTATTACATATGAAAGGAACAAGGCTTCAATATGCCATATAATTTAACTTCCTGTATTATATACTCAAAATCACCGTAAATATCAAGTAATATTCCAATTAGCTCAGTCAATTTCCCGCAAATTTGTTCCCAAACATACAATGAAGATTTTAATTGAATGAAAATGCCATTAACTTTGATTTTAATTATGAACACTTCAGTAATGAAGAAATATTTGTCTTCGTCATTATAATGTTTCGGGCATTTCAATCACGAGATTACCTTTCCTCATTATAGGCTTCATTTCGATCATGATTTGTTACAAGAAATTTTTGTCCTGATGGTGCGATGATTAATTAATATTTCAAAGGGGTTGCAAGTTCTATTGCACCAAAAATAAAACATAACGTAATTTATAGCTACGCTTTTTCAAGTCGTAGGTATAAATAAAATAACAATTAAAAACCGTACAAACGATCTGCTATTCTTTTGTTGCATTTTGGAGCAAATTAAATAAGGTAACATAATGCTTTATTATTATTTAAACCTGTATTTTTTACACTTTTTTTATTTATAGATAGCGTAATACGCTACAATTTGAACAATAATTGTTATCTGTAGAATGAACTTTTAGATTGTTTCCAAACAATATAATGTACTTAAACAAATGAAATCACACACAAAAGCAATGCATACTCACTTCATTAAAACCAATATACATTATTACAGAGCTTAACAATGCAAAATTCTTTGTAATGCTTTTTTGAACCTGAATGATGCCTCAGCATAAATCCTCTGCAGTCGAATGAAGGGAATATTGTGGAATTTCACGTTGAAGATAAAAATTTGAGTAATATTTTATGTTGAGAGCACTAAGTTATTACAATGGATTTAATATGGAGAAACGGAAATGTTGTAAAGGTGCAGATTCATCTTCATTTGCAGAGTAGAGTACGTTACGGGATTTTGTTTTAATATAATGTATTGTATATCTTTAACTGCCGTAGTCTCTGTCATACGATTAAGAACCTCATTGAATTGTTAAAAGAATTATTAATTTTAAATATAACCAAATAAGTACATAGCTTATAATAGTTCTAAATAAAAACATATTTTTTAATCCCTATTTAAAGCGAGTGTTGGATCAATCTTGAGGATTTCACTTTTACTAAATTCAGAATAAATTAGATTAACATGTTTACTGTTTAATTAATCTAGTTGCTGTGCTAGTTACTGAGTTTTTTAAAGCATACATGTGGAATGCGAAGAGAACTGGTAAATACGCTCTTTTTTAAATTTCACAATCATGCTATGAAATCATGCATTTTTAAATTTTTAATAGCATTATATGCATTATTATTTCTTAAAATAAGAATAAAAAAAATGCTAACCGACCATGGGATGACTGGGTCGTGACTCGTCAGACCGTAGGTGGCTGAGTGGCTAAAGATTTCGCGGTACGGCGAAAGGCGCTGGATCGAATACTGCCTAATGATCGAATTTGTTTTATTCTTTATATTTTTTGAATATCCAATAGTATACCGTGAAACTGCAACACCGATCGCCATATATTATAATACTTTCCTAAATAAATGTACAGTAAATTCATAATTATCGCACAGTTAATATGAGCTTGTATCTATTTTATAAATATTATTAATTTAAATATTTCTTACGTTATTTAAATACTAGTAATCAATCTATGAAGTTTAAATGATTTACAGTTAATAATTAAATATGAATTATTTAGCTTCCAAGACACAATATTCTAAGTATAAACCTAATAAATAATACCTTTGTCCTAATCCTTACAAGAACAAACGAATATCATATTTATATTAACAACTATAACAACAAGTGGTTGCCGGCTTCGCCCTTGATACATTTATAAACTAAGTCACTCAGTGAATACGCAGCTTTCTAATCGTGAAGTAATTTATGAAATCCCACTATCATTTTGTGTTTAAAAACGTTACAAACATACATACAAACACCCAAATGTTTTCTTAGTATAACATCAAGTTTTGATAATTAGACAATGTATTATTGTGTTTTATACAATTCACAAATTAATTATCAACGCCATCTGTACCGGGGCTGTCAATATTAAATTGCAACATCACTAGCTCATACGTAATTATTGTTCCCGCTACCTGTAAAATAAAACAACATTGTCAACAGTTTATTAAAACGTGAGAAACTGTCCGAGCGGCGTTGTATAGCGCACTCATTGAAATTAGCACCTTATCTCGTTGCGCTAATGCTCAAAGTCTATTGTATTGCTTATTGGAAAACTTCTTAATATAGGTGCAGGAAGAGCTTTGGCTCGGGCAAATTTTCAGCGTGATTTATGTTGTTTAGAATTTTCAATAAATAACAGACAATCACATGCTCAAATTCGATTCGTTCCTGTTCAATTAAAGAGAATAAATAACATTAGTAGTATGTGTTTTGTATAAAGCTACTAGATGCACGCCCCGGCTTTGCCCGGGTAGTTATTTAGCGTAATTTTGAATAGTAAAAACCATCCTATCTCTTAAGTTGGATAAAACTGTACATGGTGTGCAAATTTGATTAAAATCGGTTCAATAGTTTACATAACACATTGTTGCCGCAACAAAATCGAGTGGAACGGAACGTTATACTGCGTTGGTACTACGTCATCGCGGCATCACGTGACCGCACCGTACGATTGGCCGCTGTTGACCCTACCACTACCACGGCCACGCAACCGCCGAGCAGAAAACTTCCTCGCTATAAAATTCATTATTCTAACGCAGCCTGTAATTTTGAGTATTAAATTTTTATACGCGCAAAATTTACTTCGTCTTCTTTCGACACCCAAAATCCAACGACCAGTACGCTACACACATCTACCTTAATTAAGAGATTTTACCCTCTATTTTACAAGTAGGGAAGCATTTTCTAAAATGGTAAAGTTGTTTGTTCATCACGATCATAGAAGTAAGAAAATTAAAATATTAACTTTTAGTTTTTTCTGGCGATTGAATCCAGGACTTCTACACAACTGTCTGCAGACATAAGATCAACAGCATTCAAAATTATTAATTATATGAATTAATAAAATTTATTTAAGACTTACAGAGAGCACCAGCTGTCGTGTGACGTAGAAAAAATTCATTCCAGTGAGTGCTACAGTATCCCCGTGGACTTGCTCGATGAATCTCTGTACCTGTAATTTTATTTTAATTATTTTTTCTTATATAAAATATGGAATTAATGTTTTCATGAAAAACATGATTGGTTGGTAATATAAAATATCTGAGTTGCTTGCGTGAAATCGCCTAAAACGTTAAGCCGCATTGTGTCTAAAGTTTTCTCTTCTTTACCCCTTTAAGTAATACTAGCTGTTGGCCCGTGGTACTGTTCCGGGGTAAAAAGTATCTACATTATTTTCGAGTGCTACAAATTGAAAGAAATTTCAAAGTCAGACCAGTAATTTAGGAGCCTTTAGGATACGAACAAACCAAAAATCTTTTCCTAATTATTAAATAAATAAATAATAAAAATTTTTACTTATCCATACCTTACATTGACATTGCATATACATGGCTTGAATTATTGAACAAAGGAACTTAAAACTATGGACATTAGTCGTCTAAACTAGGCCGAGCCTGTATCTTAGACGACAGTATCTTAGACGACTTATTAAATAATAAAATAGCAATTATATCACTCAGCGAAGTTGCAGCTATCTAATGGTGAGAAAGAAAGATTTTTTAAAATCGGTCCTATAGTTTTTGAGTTTATCCAGTTTATTCATATATAAGTATAGATATAGCATTCGTCCAAGTCATAATGTTATATTTGATTTCTTTGTAAGTATTTTATAAATAAAAGAACAACTAATTAACTCACTATTAATAATATTTTTTTGAATATTAGTATATTATTAGAGTAAACTTCAATATGCCTGAGTGACAAGCTATATTCTGGCTTAACTCGGGCGGAACTGGGCCGGCAATATAATAAATTGCGAAGAAACTTACATAAAAATTGTATCTTTTTCTATAATATGTAGTATTAGTATTTCAGTATGTATTTATAAGGTCAATCAGATTAATATTATAAATGTATAAGTTTGTTACTTTGGATGTTTGTCCGTCAATCAGGCTGAAAGTGCTGAACGGATTTTGATGAAATTTGGTATGCAGACAAGGTGTGAGCTGACTTGGGTGATAGACTTTTATCCCGATTAAGTATTCACGGGATAAATCAGAAATCTAGATATCCGGACGAACATCTAGTGATATATAAGTATAGGAAATAACTCAGAAAAATCATGAAGTATGTAATTCTATGTCATACAATGTTAATTAGTTTTCGTTATGTAATTTTTAATGATTTCTCCGTTCATGGATTCTCAGTCCTAAAATTTACACATTATTTAGAGCAAGCCGCGAATAATAAATCAAGTCAAACCCACGCGATAGATGTTATAATACTATACTAGCTGTCTTGTCTTAAAAAGGAAGCTTTTAGAGATAATACCGCCCCTTATTCCTAAATGTTTTTTGAGTATAAATTTCCTTATTCTCCTTAAGTACAACAAAGAATCTTTCCTTTTATTATATGTATTGCCACTTTTAAATGCAATCTTACCTCAATACAATAAACGGATGATGGCACACTATATAACGTTGGTGCGGCCTCCAATGACGCGACATGAACCTTCGAAGCGATCAGCGATACAGCGAGCGAGCGAGACAGCACGAACGCGAGGGAAAATGCGAAATACACCACGTGCTCATAGCCGTTGAACGGTCTGAAACTGAATTTATTGGTCTGAGACCACCAAATAATTGAAGACAATCATTTAAAGAATGAAATAAATAATTTGAAAATAGCTTTTTTATATCATCGTCGACAATGGAGCTGGTGGGTCGCCTGATGGTAAGTGCTACCGCCGCGCATTTAGAGAGCCTCTACAAAAGGATAGCCGCCTTCAAATTCGAAAGAAAGGCTTGCCGAGAGGAATAAGGAAAGGGGTGGGAAGGGTAAGGAAAAGGATATGGGCGAAGGCCCAATCACCGAACGTAGCACAGCAATATGCTATTTCACGCCCGTCTTCTGTGGGGGTATGGTACATCACCGGTGCGAGCTAGCCCAATTCTTGCTAAAGCGTATCGTATACTAACATACTGCATTAGCACATAGGCAACGTTTTTACCTAGTTAGTTTTATATGGGCTAGCTAGTTTTATATAAGAATAGAAAATACACAACATACCCAAGAGAATCCTGTTCACAGTCCTTTGTTACATTTTTCCGTATTTTTAATCCATGTCTGAAACAATATCTACAATTGAACATTCAATCCTTTTGTCCTATTTTATGTTATCAATTCTGATATGATTATCTATTCATGAAAATTATTCGAGTGCAACAGATGACTAAAATTCTATTAGAGATATCCATTTTATTATTAATAATTTAAATAATAAACTTTATCAAACAAACTTCAGTATTAAAAGAACACACGGTAGGCTTTCAAATATAAAAGGAGTCACAAAAATCGGTTACACCAGTAAAACATACGAGTTAATAAACATAAAAAATACGAATTGATATCCTCCCCCTATTCAGAAGTCGATTGAAAAGAATATTTATAAAATTTCAGCATCTTTCACTAAAAGCTAGTGACTTCATTAGTAAAATAAATAAAAAAAATTCATAAATAATTATCGATACACATAAGATACATTATGCAATAGATCATTTTCGTACAATATATAGTCAAATGCTATACTCACGCTAAAACGTAATAAATACGCAAGCAGACGAAAAATAGGTTACTAGCAAACCCCACAAGTATGAGGCTGTTTATATAATCATCGAAAGTTTTAACCAGGCGCGTGGCTCTATTGTAA
>NC_052112.1:8496271-8515285 GCF_012273895.1 Zerene cesonia | reverse complement strand
TACTAGCAAACCCCACAAGTATGAGGCTGTTTATATAATCATCGAAAGTTTTAACCAGGCGCGTGGCTCTATTGTAATCTTCCCTGAGAGCCTTCCAAAATGATGATGGGAGGTACTGAAAAGTTATTTGCTGTGTAAAATACTCGTAGTTATTAAGTATAATCTGTACATTGATTTTCTTCAATTATCTAACGAAACTTCTACTGATATATCTGCATATAGCTTCTTCACGCCTAAGCCACTGAACCGATTTAGATCAATTTTGGTACTTGAAATCTGAGAAAGAACATAGAAAATTTTATCTGGAATATGCTTCGAGAGTGGGAACTATGCATGTTTTCCTTTGACTAGGCGAAGCAGATATTTAGTTTATTAATTATAATGGAATATGCACCTATTGCATAAAATGGGAGACGGATTATAAGGCAAAGACGTGGGTCAGTCTTTGTATGCGCAAATCGTGTTGCTATAGGTACACAACGAAGCGGTCAGTTGTGAAAACACACACACACACACACACGCACGCACACACACACATTTATAAATATTTTTAATAAATAACATACCTGACCTTCAGCTGATATTAATTTCTTGTTCACCTGTTCTATTAGAGACGTCAAATACAGACTTATACAAATGATGAATACATGGGAATAGTTCCAATTCATGGCATTCACTACGTTTATGAACTAAAAATATTTGTTTAATTTTTAGTTTTATAGCATTGAAATGCTTTATAAATGAGAAATGTTGAAAGAATAGAAAAAAATCCTGCCTCGTGATCAATTTTTTTCTATTCTTTCAAAATTTCTCATTTAAAAATATTTGTGTTTTTTTATTTTACAATCATTGTTATATTGTTATTATAAAGTTAAATGTTTAACGCGATATTAAGTTAATTAGGATACAGTATGTAAACATAGTTATTATAGTATACTAGACGCTCGTCCCGGCTCTGCCCGGATATGAATATTCCTGTTATATCCCAAGGGAGCATTTTATCGGGATAAAAAATATCCTATCACCTAAGTCAGCTCATACCCAGTCTGTATACCAAATTTCATCAAAATCCGTCCAGAGTTTCAGCGTGATTGACTGACTGATATCCAAACAAACAAACTTATATTAATGTGATTTTGCGAAACTAGTGTACATCATATATGAATTACCATAAAAAATATTCCAAGCACCACATTGTATTCTGTTCTATTCAATTCAAACATCCAAGGAAAATGATCTTTAACGTAATCTCTTAATAAATTGTCAATATTGTCTTTACAATGCATTAAAAGTGTGAAGTTTGAGATAGCCGAGAGTATGTGTTCCGCTGAAAAATGAAATATTGAGACAATTATATTAAACAATAACTAATAATAATGCTAATGGCTTGTATACTAAAAATCCTACTAATATTATAAATGCGAAAGTTTGTAAAGATGTGTGTGTGTTTGTTGCTCTTTCACGCAAAAACTACTGAACCGGTTGCAATGAAATTTAGTACGTAGTCAGCTGGACAACTGTAATAACATATAGGCAACTTTTTATCAGGATATTCCTAAGGGATACGGACTTACGCGGGTGAAACCGCGGGGCGCAGCTAGTATAGGTAAAACTGTAGAGTTTCTTTGTTTTTTAAAACGCTCCAATTTCAAGAACTACCGAGTTAATTATAAAAATTCTTTAGCGTTGGATGCGTGATCTCTGAGTTCTATACATGTACCACGGGCGAAGTCTGGGCGGACCGCCAGTGTTTTATATGAGAATTATATTCTTTATATTCTGTTAGGATAAGAACATAATAATGTTATTAAATTAATAATGTCATTAAATTAGATCCTTCTGTTTAATGTGCAGTAAAATGAAAAAAAATCCAAGTACTTTTTTTTTTATAGATATAATTTTTTTTTTATTAATTATATTAGCTACTACTACTAACCCAATCCCAGGCTTAGTATAATTACAACTGCGGTGACGCATTTGAGACGGATATATGGGTCAGTATATTCATCTAAGCGAGATAGCGATACTTCCTTATTTAGCATTTGCCATCGCCTTGCAAGTATTAAGAAGAGAATGCTAGTAACGCAAGTTGTGCAATAGAAGTTGAAATACGCTGAAACAATAACAGTACGTTGTACATATTTATACTAAAAAATGTTATTTTTGAGAAATTTTGAAAGAATTGAAAAATTTGATAACGAGGCGGGATCCGAACCCGCGTGTTTTTGCCATACTGTAACAATACCTAGCATCTCGGCCACCCGTGAACTCGCCTCAGAAATCGAATTACTTCTTCTCTTACGGTTTTATGTACCTATGGTAGATCACATAACCCCATTATAAAGCATTTCAATATTATAAAAAACTAAAAATTTACAATATTTTTTTCAATTTGTTCCGACTACGTATGGACACTTATCGCGAAAATTTATATAATGATACAATGTTTATATTTCTTACTATTTTAAGAGCGGTGATGGCTTTAAGTTTAAGATCTCGGCAAGCAATATGGTCTTAGGTTCGAAACCGGCCGAGTGTGTCTATCTAATGTGTGTAATCTACATCACTGCACGAAGGAAAACATCGTGAGGAAACCGGCATGTCTATGAAACAAAAATCTGGACAGCAAGTGACATCTGTCACCCTGCATTTAGCCAGCGTGGTGGATAATGACCTGAGCCCCATTGCAAGTCTGCCTGATGTAGAGGAACAAATTTGATCTGATGGTTATAATGATGAATACTTACCTAAATTTGTAACAGACACGCCATTTTTTGTTAAGTTGACAAAGCTGAATACTGATCCAATAATTTGAATTGTACATATTAACAAACTATAAAAATGTCTAAATGAAATCGCACTAAATCTGAAAAGGAAGAAACAAATTTAATCTTTTTGGTTACCATTACTTAACTGTTAGTCTAATTAATCGAAGAACTTAGTCCAATTATTACAAACAGTCTTAATAATTATTTACTTTCCCATCATTATATAACACATTCCTCACATTCCTTAAAAAAAGGCATATTTCATTTCATTATCTTTTCCAGAACTACAAATACGAATTACAACCATTTTTCAGTTGCACATCAAGAAATACAATTTCTTCTGTATAAAGTAGGAGGATTTCTTCTATATATTCAGTATTGATCTTTTATCAGTTATTGCAAGTACTTATTAAATTTCTAAGCAGTCGTATCACTGAATGCCAATTATCATCGTCGGCATCATTATAAATATCATCAATAATGTATAATAATTGCATATACCTAAGAGTTGTATATCCCTACCTAGGTACCTTTTTCCAATTATTCAAATCAACAAAGGATTGCCAGCCGGTTTGACTTGGGTTTTTGAGCTTAGCCTAAATCACTAGCTACCTAGAAAGTAAGAAACACTAAAAAGTTTTACCGTATTTTCGAAACATCATTTTCTAGTACACCCAAAAATGGGTTTAATCCGATACATTGACCAGCTATAATCAGTAACCTTGTGGCACCTTGAAACGCTAAGAGCTGGTTCTTGAAATTGTCTTTAAAATTCAAGTTATCTTTGTGTAAAACTGTAACAAGACATAATCCGATTTAGGAATACATCATAGTCAATGTGTTATTTAATAATTAGTGGATAAACATGTATACATTTTGCACAATTGTGTATGTGTGCTAACATATTTTAACATAGTATAATTATAGTTTCAGTTTACATACATCGCCGTGTCGAAACACATTTGCACAAAATCATAGACATCAGAAATATATTTACATCCCCACGAAAGAAACATTATAATATTTATTTATTTTAAGAAACAACATAAATTCAACATTTCTTCTCGCGATCTCTTTCATCGCGATACTTGCCCGATATTTGGTAAGGGATATATGTAGATACTAGCTGCGCCCCGCGGTTTCACCCGCGTAGGTTCGTATCCCGTAGGAATATCGGGATAAAAAAATGCCTATATGTTATTCCAGTTGTCCAGCTGTCTACGTACCAAATTTATCGATCGAATGTTACAGATTTAAATAGTCATTTGTTTAAGTTTTCTTTGCTTACAGAAACAAATGTACCAGTACCTTTTGTGTTTATTAAATTCAGAAACTGCTTCTTCATTCTGGCAAGTCGGGTAAATTGTGTCCTGAAAAATAAATGTTTTCAACTAGTAAGTTTTATATATACCATGATATTACTAACATATGAAACCATGACATTACCCATTATTCGAATCTTTTTCAATCTGTTTCAAATTTATCTTCTCAAATTCCTTGTACAGCGCGAAATGATGCGATTTTTCTAAAATAACAAACAAATTAAGTATTCCCTATTCATTAATTTTTAACATATTTTCAGAAAGTTGTATAATTACCTTTTGTTTTGTCTTTAACTTCAATAGAAAAAGGTTTAATCGACATCGTTGCCTTTCAAATTGATGAAAATTTTGGGGTATTAGGTAACTAAATTATTCTATGCGGCTCGACGGAACACAATGACCTTTGAATACTACAAAAAAGTACCTAAATTATAAAATTATTACAATTTATTTTTATTCCTTGCAAGACAAATACTTATACTTAGGAATTAAAGACTTTTTAACGGATCTTAAACGCGATTTATTCATTATATTATTAACCCGACGTTTCGAACACTTTACAGCGAGCGTGGTCACGGGGAGACTAAGAAACACAAAAAAAGACTATATTCTTTGAACATTCTTTGATAACACGAAAAAAACACTTAGTAAATTGTGAAATCTGAATTAATGGACATGGACGTTTTTGTTTTATTTTTTGTAGAAAAAATGTATAACTAATATACCATTTGGTGTATAATCTATTACAGCCTGTTTGTTTATATGATTATAATAAAAATCAAAAATTATGTCCGCCTCGTAAAGCGTCCTTAATTTTATGTCGCCCACGAATAATCGGTAATGCGCTCAGGAAATATTAATCACATTTATCAATAATTCTATGGAAATTTTATCTATAGCTACGTTAATGTTGTTAGTACATGTGCGCCATAAAATCATTTTCGAATTTATGTATACAAATTATTGGTTGAAGTTCGCCTAAATTGCTTTAACATGCCCAAATGAATAATTTATTTGTAAAAGTTTCAAATTATTTACCGATGTTGGTAAATAATAATTGACGTGCTATAAATCTATATATTATATATACTTAAGGCAAAAACTTTGTATCGTTCTTTACGAAAATAAGACAGATGGCAGTGCAGTAAATTTAGCACACTTATTATTATTATAAGAGAAGAGAATGCAGAATGCTATGAGAGTTGGAGTCTTTTATCTTTTTACTCCTCCCTAGTTCTTCCTTTTGTTTCCTCAATTTCTTTATACAAAATTCCCTCAAAATCGGAGAGTCACATGCGGAAGAGAAGAGAAAAACCATCATCAGGCGAAACAGCAGCTCCTTTGCCGACTGTGACTGAAAAAATGATGATATTTTGTGAGTTTTCCTTTCAAACTCAAATTCAAACATTTATTTATTCAATTAATTATACAATTCAATCAGACTTTTTATATCACCACTTTTGAATCGTCACAATACAGTACAGTTCGTCACATATAGATACTACTAATGTTGGAATTTTTAAATACATCTGTTTAGTGGGTAGATAGAGTGATTCGAACTGTAAAGATTAATCGCGAATGATTTTGCTAAATCGGTTAACATGCCCAATATTTTTGAAAGACCTATCCAAACATACCTCACAACGAACGAATGAATAAATAACAAACATAATCCCCACTTCACATGTAGAAGAGAGACCGTAAAAAAATATTTTTTCAAGATTTCGACATGATCAACATGTATGAATTAACAGTAACTTTGCCAAATTTCTACTTTCCACTAGTTTTTGTGTAAAGACACGGACATACAGGCGGACGTGGCGAAACTTTAAGGGTTGTTGTTAACTATGGAACCTTATAGAATCTAATGGTAGAAAGTTTAAGCTTTTATTGTATTAAATGGACATTTATTATACTAAGTAATATACGCATGTATTTAATTAAATACAATTGTTATTCTTGTCATCAAAGTCCCGTCTAAAGAAGAAAAGGATCGTAATGAAATCAAAAAGATTATTTTAGGACCAATTTATTTTAAATATCTATCTATAATACACCGATTTGCTTCCCATTTCGTTATTAAGATCTTTTGACTTTCGGAAAATATAATTATACTTACATATGTGACAAAATTAACTGATTAATATGGTTTTTTTTACCTGCTTCAATTTACATCAAAAACTATCACAACCGGTTACAGCTTTGTGGGCTTGATATTATAGCTATAAATAGTCTAATTGAATTCCTTTTCATTCACGTTTATTTTTAAACATGACTTGTCACGGTTTTTTCTTATACTAGCTGCGCTTCGCAGATTCACCCGCGTAAGTCTGTAACCCGTAGGAGTATAGGAATAAAAAGTTGCCTATGTGTTATTCCAATTGTCCAGCTATCTATGTACCAAATTTCATTGCAATCGGTTCAGCGGTTTTTGCGTGAAAGAGTAACAAAGATACCCATACACATACATCCTTCCTCACAAACTTTCGCATTTATAATATTAGTAGGATAGGATAGGAAAGGATAGGATTTACTAGCTTCACCTGTATATTTGTATGTAACCGCCGCCTTTAGGCTCGATTCTGTTCTACTTTCAATAATTTCATGAGTCTTTCTGTATTAAGTTTTCCTAACTATAATTTTAACTGAAAGATTATCGAAACAAAACATACCCAAAGCTGTGAAATGGCTATTGGTTTTACAATCGTATAACTACTATCATATCTCAATGAAATCCATTATAGATGCCATGAATACAAATTCATTCAGAGATTAAATAGTCATTACTTAGTCCATTTACTACAGTTTCCGAAGTTGATACATTAAACAAACGATCTCCAGAGATGCTCCAACTAGCTACATTGTCACATACATTTTATGGTTCTATTCTGCGGTGTATTGCGTTGTATTGTATTGGATATTTGTGGCGAAAATAAGTCGGAAAATATAGTTGTTTCTGTTTTTTTTTATTATTTAACAAAGCATATCTTTGTGCACTTCCATGTCATATCAAAACTGCGAGTGTTTTTGGAGATTTCCATACTATATTTATTTCATTGCGCTTCGTTGATCCTATCCAAAAATGCTTTTTTTTTTTTTTTTTTTTTTATGTCATAGCGGGCAGCTGAGCTGGTGGTTCGCCTGATGGTAAGCGATCACCACCGCCCATAAACATTCGCAAAGGTTACTAGTACCTCTGTGAATGCACTGTCCGCTTTTATGGGGTAAGGGAAAAGGAAAGGATTAATGACTGGAAAGAAGGAATGGACTAGGACGGGTGAGGAAAAGGAAACGGGCCACCGGCTCCCCCACTCACCGTACGAAACACAGTGGCATGCCACTATTTCACGCCGGTTTTCTGTGGGAGTGTGGTACTTCCCCGGTGCGAACTGGCCCAATTCGTGCCGAAGCGTGCTCGACTCCCACAATAATTTTTCTAATCTTTTCGTTTAGTCTCTAGTCGTACTAGTTTTCTGAGCGCGGTTTTTACCGCGCAGTCAATGGAAATGATATAGGCATCCCGAGATGTTTATCTTTTAGATCTCGTTTCCCGTTCCTTTTCTCGGGTCTCAAACTTTCTCTACAGCAAATTTCACCAAATTTGGTTTAGTAGTTAAGGCGTGAAGAAGAGACAAATAAACGTACATGCAGATTTAGAAAAATTTTCCGCCACCAACCGCACTGTAAATTATTCGAAAAATTTATTTGGGAAATAAATATTTTTTTTAGTCTTGCCATACATTTGTCTATCACATAAATATAATTAATGTAACATGTGTTAATTGTTCTCTGCAATACAAACTGCATGTGAAAATGTTAGTAAAAATATGTTATCGTTTAGTATGCCATAATCTCTAAAACTGACTATTAATCATAATTAAACGGATTAAAACGGGGGCTTGATGACTCAGCTCTGATGAAGTCTCAAAACTGACCGTGCGGACTCGCAACATTTTTTCTAACCACTTTTTGATGGTGGATCTAATTATTTCTTTGCTTTGAACACCTTTATCGTAAGAACACATTTTTCTAAATAATATTGTGTTATGCTATCACAACAAATTCGTTTTTTTTTATCACCCCTCTCTATACCCATAATTATTTATTTACTTATATATTACTATTTGTAACCCTTACATATTTAATACCAATTGGCGCGAAAATTAAAGAATATTTCAATTTTAATATAAAAATTACAGATTCCAAATTTCAATCTTATGTTATTATTGTTTCTTAATTGCAACAGTGTTTATGGCCTGACTTATTGTTGTTAATTTTTGCTAACCATATTATAATCAGTGTTTATAAACGGTTCTTAACTTTTTTCTGCATAACATGTGAAAAAATACACAACAAAAAAGCATATTCGAATTATTTATACAATGTTTGGATAGGAATATAACGAAACACTTTATAAAACATTTATTTGAACACATCATAATAAGATACACATTCTAGAATACATATAAATAAGAAGTTTGATTAAATTTGTCCGTCCATCGAACCGTCCTTTGGCGGCTGAACTGCAGCAAAACGATCTCGTAGGTAATTATAGTGCCTATTACCTGTAAATAAGATATAAAAAATTGTAACACTGCAAATTATCGTTTGCAAATTATTATGTTAACTATAAAGAAGTCCCGCGACCCTCAATAACAGTAATCCATAAGTTCGACCTCTTCTCTTTACTAGATAATGTAACATAGATAGACTTCTCATACTTCTAATCAACAATCAACCTTATTTTATATGATTTAGAATTTCAAAACCATCATCAAAAGTGTTCCTTCAAACTGAAGCAAACTTCTTAAGACTCGTACTTACGTTTAATATCATTCCCTTTGTGATGTAGAAGAAGACGCCGCTTAGTGCTGTAATTGAATATCGAAGTTGGTGGATGAATCTTTGCACCTGGATGGGATTATAATTTTAGATTATATTTTATCTGAACAAAGTGATAATTGGACGGATAAGACTTGATCCCGCGAATGACGCTTCTAGTGTTAACGTATGTTATTAATAGAATTGTGTTAAATATGGTATTGTAATATAATAAAATAATGTATTTACTTTTATGAAATAAAATGTACGTTTTTACACACTAATTGAAATCGTTTGTTATTTATTTTATTGCTCAATAATATATGCATTTGAAACACAAAAAATCATGTTAAAGTAGGTACCTATTCTATTAAGTAATTTTTTAACAAGTCGTCAATTATATTTTTATCATTTGAGTAATATGTATTATTATGTCATATCAATTAAGTGAATTTATAACCATTGCCAACATCTAGGAGGTCATGGCAATCATGGCCTTCTAGTTTAGTTCGTTGTTTCTCAGTACTTTTTTCTTTGAAATTGTAACCATCAAATAACGCTCTGTGATTCCAATCTGGCAAAGCTCTGTCACTGGCACACTATTAGTTTCTGATCTTCAGTTTCGGATTATACTTCCTGTTTAATTAAACGATTTCTGAGATTGCCTTTGAACTGTCAATCTTATAGCAAAATTGCTATCAATTAAAGGAACACAGTAAAAATCAATGTTGGCTGTTATTAATAATAGAAACGACATTTTTGTGCTTTTTGAAGTTGACGATTGATTTTTCCTTTTATTAATTAAACCTTGAGTCCTTTATTTCTTACTGGCCTTCTGTCCGTGGCTTCACCCGCATAGTTCTGATAAATTTCTATGGGAATAAGGTTTTCACGACAAAAAGTAGTCTATGTCACTCTAGCTTCCTAACTATCTCCAGCCACAAAAATCACACGATTGAATAACTCCGTTGCGACGCCATTGAAAGAGAAACAGGTAAATCAACGAACTTTCGCATTTAAAGATAAGTAAGAATTCAATCAAGGTAAAGCTAGTTGAATCTTATGACCTAATTTAACATGATAAATGTCCATGTCCCATCAGCATTACATAGCCAAGTAAAGCCGGGTGGCTATATTATATACAGTGTATGAACACTAACCTCTACATTGTATTCCTGTGACGGAACATCTCGCAGCGTATTTATAGGTTTAAGAGCCTCTGTGTTAACGTTGACAGCGAAAGTTGACATTATGAAGAATCGATGTAATAGGAAGAAGAAGGAGTACATATAGTACAACTTATATGCCTTGCTATTAATTGCCCTATAAAAGATAAAAATATACTTAATGTATATAATGACTACGGCAGTACCACTTAAGCTCCCTAGTTTTCCCTCATTTTCAAGAATAGCAGCTTAAATAAAACACGAAAACGATTTTTAACGTCTCCCACCACCTCGAAATTTTAAATTTTAAAATGAAACGTGTGCATCCAGTCTCATATAGATTTTTTAGATGAATAGATACTTACATGACTATCGCTTCTTGCTTGCAATTACTATCTGCTAACGTGTAGAAACGGCTGAAAACATTTTCCCACAAGAATCTACATTATTAATATTATAGACCTGAAGAGTTGGTTTGTTTTGTTTAACGCGCTAATCTCAGGAACTGGTCCGATTTGAAATATTCTTTCAGTGTTAGCCTATTCATTGAGGAAGACCGAGGCGGACCGCTAGTATAAGATATGACGATTGGGCGACCTACACTTATTACCTTGGCACAGGTTTGATTTTAAGAAAATTTATTTGTTCTAATTGAAGACTTGTCTCTGCCCTCCAGGGTTCCCGCTATGGTCAATTTGAACAGATCCTATTATGCGTTTTTCGTTAATGCTATTATCCTAAAAGTACTAAACCACTGATAAAACTCTAAAATACTCAACTTCGATTTCAAAATTTTATCAAAGCTTCATTTCACAAGTACTCGTCACACATACGAAAAATAAATAACGATCCCCTTAATAAGAGAAGACTTGTTATGATTTAACAAAGTTCCCTAATAAATCATTCACTTTTTTTCTGTCGTAATAGTTTTCGGTGTATCTAGGTACAATTTTATTAAAAGTCAGTTCTACCCGGCTTTACCCGTGTTACTTATACAGCCTAGTACTCCCGGATACTAGTGAAATATTTTTTGGAATCGGTCTAGCATTTCCTGACATTTTCGCGTTCAAATAAACAAACAAACTCTTAAGCTTATATTAAAATAAATAAATAAGATAGATAATTTAATTCTTAAAATATTAGTATCAGCACTTTTAACTAAACTACTAAACGCATACTTAGTAGCATAAAACATCTGGCTGCAAATGTAGTACACGTTGGAGAAGTAAGACAGAAGAATTAGATAACAGAGCTTCGAATCCACTATTTTAACCAACTTTACTAAATACGAGTAATGTAAGCGTATTTGCGCCCAATTTGCTGCTTCCTGAAAAGCAAATGGATTATTAGACACATTAACATTAGATTTTTCGAGAAATACGTGTCGTGATGTATATATATATTAGTTAGATTATCTTAGTTTAATACAAGTTGATATTCTGGCCTTATTAAAAGGGTAATAGGGCAGAGATTTATTTATGCTCTATGGCTATCTCTACATTACTATTTTTACACAATCTATTAAAATGTTTATTACTAATAATCACTTATTCGTGTACTTTTTGTACGTGTGTGTGTGTGTGTGTGTATGTGTGTGCGTGCTTGTTTCTTATAAATGTATGTACATTATAATGTTGGTCAAATCTTCAATATTTACTTTTAAAGCTTGGCTGAAACATAACATTTGAATAGGACCTGCCGGATATCAAATCTTTACTTTAGTTATAGAAGACTAGCTGCGCCCCGCGGTTTCACCCGCGTAAGTCCGTGTCTCGTAGGAATATCGGGATAAAAAGTTGCCTTTATGTTATTCCAGATGTCCAGCTGTCTGTGTACCAAATTTCACTGCAACCGGTTCAGTAGTTTTTGCGTGAAAGAGCAACAAATACACATACACATCCTTATAAACCTTCGTATTTATAACATTAGTACGACTTGCTTTTCCCTGTGGCTTTAACCGCGTAGTCAACTTCCCATATAAATTGGTTGTTTCATTGTGGTATATGGGCAACACTAATCTCCAGACACAATTTCAAGGTATAAAATACATTGTATTCGCGCCGTTGCGACGCGAAAGAAAGACAAACAAACACACCTTTGTATTATTAATATTAGTAAGCGTTTATTTACAATTTAGTGGCAGACACCGCAATAATATTTTTTAAGGTTTTCTACATAAATATATTACCCGAGTGCTTTCCTTTGTAATATAGCTATTTATATCTCTGAAGTGTGACGATAGGTACATGCTTACACACATTGTTATTATGTCCGTGAAATTCCACGCAAACGTCGCTTGAAAATTGAATATCTGAAATTATGCACAAGTTTTTAATTATTTTCTCCCAAGCCCAAGGGGGGATTTTGGGATATAGCCGAGCGCGCCAGTTTAATGAGGCAAGGTATCTTACCTAGTATTTTCTTGTATTTGATTTTACGTGAGTGTACATTTAGAAATTAAAGACTTTTTAAATGGATTTTACACTGACAAGTCAGTCTACCCGCGACCACACTCACTGTAAAGTGTTCGAAACGTCGAGTTAATAACATAATGAATAAAACGCATTAAAAATCCGTTAAAAAGTCTTTAATTTCTAAATGTATCTTACCTATTCACAAGTAACTCCAACCAGTATGAGAGAGAATTAGTTGTTGCGCTCAGGGGTCGCCGATCGTAAAATAAATATAAATAAATTTACCTCATACAGAACAGCCTTCCAAAAAGCTGGTGACGTGTAATCAATTATAAGAGATAATGATGCTGTTATATATTTTTCCATCAATTGATAATCAAATTCGGTCTCCCCTAGACAATACATTACGAGTGTAATTCGAAAATTAACGGAAAGCACATGTTCAACTGAAAAAAGGTGGGTAATGGTCAGTTCAAAATCAGCATTTAAAATAACCGTCGAAAGAAAGATATTGGCGTTTATTGTAATTATTATCACCCATAATCTAGTTATCAATTTAAAATTCCGTATTTGGAATTACTCAAGGTAAAAAAAGTTATATTTTGTTATTCAGTTACAAGATACGTAAAGATAAAACAAATTCAATTCAATGGTTATAAAATGTAAGTAAATTTATATAAAAATGTTAACATTTGATAAATTTAACTAAGTACGACCACGTCTCTGAATGCATTACTACCTCCCAAAACCTTCATATCATCAATGGTTCTTTTTGATGCGTAAAAATCAATGTCATTTTTACTGAGAGTTCTTTGTTTCAATGAAAATAAAGGTATATTGTGGGGTGAATGAAGCGTTGAAGCCTGTCGAAAGGAGATAAGCGAAGGATCAGAAAAATAATAAGTTCCAACTGAAAGCTATGGCTAGCGTATTGTATTGAAACCGCTCCGTCGAAAGTGCACCGGCAAATGTGAATGTTTTCATAAAATATACATTTGTTTTATGCCTCTATAAAATTCTATGAAGTATTTTTTATATCGTATTGTTTTGTAATTACTGTTTTTATATTTTGTAATTCTTTTGAAGGGATTTACCTCATACAGAAATCATTTCTCAACGAGTACTTGCCTAAAATTTTTCATTTATTTAGTATGACATTGAATTGATTAATTAGCATATGCTTTTTATATGTTTATTTTAATTCTAATTATCTTTTTAACATATTTTATCAATCAACTTTTTCAATCGTTTTCAATAAGACCCCTCGTTTTTTAGTTATCAATTCGATTTTTTTTTTGTATTAGTGACCTCATAACTTTATTACTTTTTTTAAACACCAGTTTTTTTAATTTGAATTTTGTCTAGCTCTGTCACTAGTTCTTTGAAGTTTTTATTAAAAATAATTATGTAACAGTGGTGCAGCAATATTAAAGTAATAAAAACATTGTAGGTAATTTTAAATATCCATTACGCTTCCGGCTGAAAATTCTTAAAAGATATGAAAACAATGACCGTTATCTTACCCATAGCTAGACACATAAAAAGACAAGAAAGCGCCACAAATTTCCGTGGATTATTCCTCGTGGTACGCATCGGAGCGAAGCGTTGTTCAATGACCGTAGCTTTCCTTATTAACCTCGGCCAGTCGCTCGCGAGTTTCACAAGACATGCGGTAGTAAGTGTAGCCGTGAGGTAGAACACGAACATTGCTGAAAAGTTTTAGTAATTAGAATCGAGACAATTAGAGAAGAAAATAATAGAGATAAATAATAGAATAGAGAGAGAAAATAATAGAATAGAATGTGGGAGTCGAGCACGCTTCGGCACGAATTGGGCCAGCGCGCACGCTATAAATAAAAGAAATAAAAAAAAATGTAAATAAAAACTAAATTAAAATATTTTTTAATTAATAAGCGCGTGAAGATAGCGTGGAAGCCATTGCGCTCTTACATATACATACAAAATACATACTAACACAAGTAAAACGAAATCATTTCCATCCGACATACAGTTTTTGAGTTATGCTAGGACAAACATACCCTTATAAAATTTGGCACAAGCTGTTATAGACTGTTAGTCTCTCGAAAATTGTGCAAATCTGACATTATTACATACACACACATCGAATTTATTCACCTCCGTACTTGAAGTTAGAAGAAATACTTACAGATAAAATTGACATTGAATTTAAAAATTAGACGATCAATACAAGTCAGCATCAGAATGAATTGGGATATAAGCGAAACAATATTCCATATGAAATAAACCGACTTCTGGTTGCATCTGAAAACAGTCATTATTAAATTCACTTTCACAATGTAGAATAAAGGGTAAATAAACTGTTGGCAAAACTAACTTGATTTGTGACATTTTTGCTAGCATTTAAGACGTTTAGAAACCTATAATCAAATTCATTCGCTATACAAATTTTCGTCCTTAATTGCAGTTCATTAAAGGCTCCTTTTGAGAAACAAATGCTTCAAGAAAAGGCACGGCAAGGCAAGGTACGGCCGTGCCGATTTTTCGACTTGGCGGGGGCACTGCCGTGCCCGTAGATAGCTGAGTTCGACTTCGAATTTACCTCTAATCTTCATGAAAATCGGTTCAGCAGACTTGATAGGGTAACAAACAGAGACATGTATAGTAGTAGTAGTAGTGTATGTATACCGTAAATCACTGGTTGTGGGTTTGTCCAGGCCAGACACGCAAAACACTCCGGCCCATCGCGATAACCTCATTGTGTGACGTAGGCATGTGTGCATCTCACTCTCAACCACCGATTCATCTCGTATCCGCATATTGTTCAGAGAACCGGAAAGACCTTAACAATAATTATAATTTTTAGCAATAAACTAACCATCTTCAAATTTTAGTCCTTGACAAAATTTAAATGGGACAACAGAGGAGGTACCAGCTATCAAATAAAAAAAAGGATCTTAAGAAACACATTTTTAAGTTCAGAAAATTCAGTTGTGTATAACACTGGAGGATCTGAGCGAAACATTATACTTTTCAACGATTTATTCTTCCCGATTTGCACTGTACCCTTTTACTACACTATTTTACAACACTGTATAACTAACACTGTACTTGTTGACTACTGGATGTACTGATTACTGGATACCAACCCCTTGTACAAGATAGCTTATACATATATTGTTGAGAACTTTACTAGCGTGCTCTAGCTTCGCATAGAAGAGAGCGACGCCATCTGGCGACAGTGATCGAAGTTCTAACAGTTGAATTGACAATTTTTTTATTGTTAAAATAATTCAATTTATGACAACACAGTTACATAATAATATAGATAGAACATTTTTACCTCCGGATCTATTGGACCTTTTAAACGATTGAACCATTTGGATGTCAAAAACACAACAATTAAAGAGACTGAACTCAATAAAATATGCTCCTAGTAAGATACAAGGTCAATACCCCTAGTTGGTTATAAAAAATTGCTACATACTACAAAGTAATACAATAGTTTATGGGGTATTACAAAATGTATAATATTTATAAAAAAGTTACCTGATAGAAATAGTACTTCCCTTGTCCTATGAATTCTTTAATATTATCAAATCGAAGAATAAATTCATACAAACACGATTATGATGGGGAAAACACGTGAATAATTATAACTTATGTTACGTTTTAAAATTTGTTTGCGTTTAGCACATCTTGCAAATACAAAACTAATTACAAAAAGTAGTTCGCTAATAAAGTTATTTCACATCGAATTACTGTCAACTACTTTCACGTAAATCATATGCTGGTTCTGAAAGCAATATGAGAATATTCCTAAAGATTTCATGAGTTACTCATATAGAAACAACATTAAATTGTTGACATAAATTAGTCACTTAATATATATTTAGTGTATTTCCTAAGCTCTATTGTCCCTTGACAAATGTTAATGATTTGTTGATTACCATCGATAGACATATATGACAATAGATAAAGAATTGATGAATTAATCGAAATATTTCTATATATTTTTTTTTTTTTAGAAATTAAAAACTTTTCAACGGATTTTAAACGCGATTTATTCATTATATTATTAACCCGACGTTTCGAACACTTTGCAGCGAGCGTGGTCACGGGGAGACTGGAATGAGAATATATTTTTTTTCCAAAAGTTAAAACGCAATCGTGATTTAAATAATGTATTAATAACAAATGTTCCATTACTGCAATTCACTCCAATCATCATCATTACATATATATGTTCTCACTGCTGGGACACAAGCTTCCATACATTTCTAACATAATGTACGTATATAAGAATTAATCGCCAACGTTGTGCAAAGCGTAAAACTTATGAACGGCCTGGCCAATTGGTTGAATTTTTTGTAGCATTTTTGTTAAAACACAATGAAGATCCTTATGGAGAAAACGTACCAAGAGTGAATCCGGGTCGGACCAATACATGATATATTATATACCAATAACAATAAGCCAGTACATAATAATAAACCACATAAATCATCACTTCATGACACAACGTCTACTATAAATATAATCTCTTTACGAACTTACGAATAAAATTTATTCATCCTGTGTAAATATTGTATGGACAAGTTTGTCAATTTTTCGGAGTGTTTACTGGGAACCTTTGAAATAGTGTAAGTAAATATTTTCCCACTGTAAAGATTTCATCGTATGTATATTTCATAATTAATTACATTCAATGGAATCGTTTTGTAGAAATAGACAAAATTATTTGTAATACAAAAAGTCAATTGAATGTTTTATGTAAAAATTCAATATTATTAATTTCCTTTCTTCTTTTACTTTACACGATAATGTTTAACGAAACAGTTCAATTAGCTATACTTAAGAAAATCATATAAAAGTATATAATGTCATAAATTTTAAAAGTGAATAGCCACTTTTAAACTTTTTTGCTTATCTGTCGGTTAAAATTACGAATAATGGGAAAAATAAAATTGTTTAAGAGGTTATCAGTGATTATCATATCAGACAGACGGTCATTAAATAATAACATACATTTATTTATCCAATATAATATGCGCCATTGACTTGTTTTATAGTCTTAGCAAGCTAGCGATAAGATACTATTGGAATTTTTTCTCATTTATGTGGTTTTTAAATGCACAGTTTCTTATCGCTCATACATTCAAATCAGCCATTGTCACCTGAATTCTACGCGAGCGTATAAAGCGAACGATATATCAATTTAAGTGTCAAACTGACATAAAGTTAACTGTCAAAAATCTACTTGGATTTTACACTTAAAATTAACTGTAAGGAAAAAAGGAGGGCGTCTAGTTAAAAGGAAGTTGCTCACAAAAAAGACAGCTTGTTCTACTAATATTATAAATGCGAAGGTTTGTAAGGATGTGTGTGTCCGTTTGTTGCTCTTTCACGCAAAAACTACTGAACCGATTGCAGTGAAACACAGACAGCTGGACAACTGAAATAACATATAGGCAACTTTTTATCCCGATATTCCTACGGGATACGGACTTACGCGGGTGAAACCGCGGGGCGCAGTTTCACCTGACGTCACAACGGTATCATCTCCTTGATTATTCTGCTGATCTGGTAGAATGCCAAGCACTAACAATTCTTGTATGGAAACATTTGTTTAATCATTCCATGTACCAAGTCAGCAGAAATGCTAAGAGCTATCTTCAGTGACGTAGTAAGTTGTATCACGAATGACGTCAAATTATCCCGCCATTATGTCTGACGTCACAACTGTACCATCTCCTTGATTATTCTGCTGATCTGGTAGAATGCCAAGCACTAACAATTCTTGTATGGAAACATTTGTTTAATCATTCCATGTACCAAGTCAGCAGAAATGCTAAGAGCTATCTTCAGTGACGTAGTAAGTTGTATCACGAATGACGTCAAATTTTCCCGCCATTATGTCTGACGTCACAACGGTACCATCTCCTTGATTATTCTGCTGATCTGGTAGAATGCCAAGCACTAACAATTCTTGTATGGAAACATTTGTATAGTCATTCCATGTACCAAGTCAGCAGAAATGCTAAGAGCTATCTTCAGTAACTTGTATCACGAATGACGTCAAATTATCCCGCCATTATGTCTGACGTCACAACTGTACCATCTCCTTGATTATTCTGCTGATCTGGTAGAATGCCAAGCACTAACAATTCTTGTATGGAAACATTTGTTTAATCATTCCATGTACCAAGTCAGCAGAAATGCTAAGAGCTATCTTCAGTGACGTAGTAAGTTGTATCACGAATGACGTCAAATTTTCCCGCCATTATGTCTGACGTCACAACGGTACCATCTCCTTGATTATTCTGCTGATCTGGTAGAATGCCAAGCATTTACAATTCTTGTATGGAAACATTTGTTTAGTCATTCCATGTACCAAGTCAGCAGAAGTGCTAAGAGCTATCTTAATAATAATAATAATAAATCAACTATAGCACACAAAATAAGTATCAACTATAGCACACAAAATAAGTAAATATCAGGAACTAAAAGATGAGATTAGACGCATGTGGAATCTACGCAGAGT